>NC_136499.1:28887921-29175421 GCF_053919585.1 Euprymna scolopes | reverse complement strand
ATTGCTAAAAAATCTAAAGGAAATCCAGATAATAAATTTTAAAGAAATTAAAAAAGTATTTATTTTTTTTATTTTTCAAAGACACCTTATTGAATTTAAATTTGTATTTAAGATTAACAAAACAAATTTTTTATTTTATTTTTTTAATTTTTTTTATTCAATTTGAAGAATTTGATATTTATGATTTACTTTTGTTTATTTTATAGCATTCTAGCAGTATATCTGATACGAGGGGGCGGGGGGCTTTGCCCTGTTGTAAAATGTTCAAATATGATATTTTAATTTCTCCAGATTTCATATATATATATATATATATATATATATATATATAATGGTTGTGATTTAAAAAGCAAAAACAAAAGTATTTGAGTGCCATCAGCTAGAATTGAAACCAAAAGCAAAACTGTAGCATTCAAAGCTGGTGAGAATATGGAGACAGACAGACATAGAGTTTTATAAATTAGATTCTATAAAAGCATTTAATATATAGCATAATCACGTTGACACACTAATTCTCATTGCATCATCAAAGTTAAATGACATTAAGCCTGGCCTGTATAAGATTAGTGACAATTTGGGATGTATCAAGCGCTGTATGTGTGCTCCACTTATCTTGGTAGTGTTTCCAGTTATTCTGAACATCTTATCACTGTAATGAAGCAGTGCCAAAATCAGGAGAGATGTTTAGGATTGCGCAACCCTTGTTTCACAATTACAGGGGGTATCCATAGTCTTTTGAGACTAAACTGAGATGGTGATAATTAATTAAGTTAAAAGTGGCCTCCTTTAGTAATTAGTAAAGTTACAATTCATTGGAAAATAATTTATTACCTTTTGTTGGGGTAAGGGGTGTGAAAACCTTTAAAATAATAGTAATACATAAGTGAAAAAAAAAAGATTCAACTGGATTTGAACCTTGCTTGCTGAGTTCATATTTCCTCACTTAAAACCTAAATTTAAACCAACTTTGAATTTTTCTTTATATTGGCAGGTTGATGAAGTAAACATGAAATATTGCATGCATCCTGTGACTTAGATTTTAAATAAATTAGAATTGCCTGTTGAGTTGCTTGAAAATTTATATTTACAAATTTTCAAAATGTTATACGAAAATTAGAAAAGAATGTTAAGTTGATTTAAGATGGTATAAATATGATTTATTGTTTTGTGAACCTGGCAAAGTAAAATTATCTTTATTTGAAAAGAAATTCGTTATGAAACTCGGCATTTTTATACAATAGAAATTTTCTTTATTTTATATATATATATATATATATATATATATATATATATATATATATATATATATATATATATATAAATTGCTATTTATAAATGAACTCCGTCTCAGTAATTGATACCGCTACACCATTTCTCATTAAAAACCGATTAGTATGCATATATGGATTATTTCTACTTTTGAATGGGTATAAATTTGGAAAACAAAATAATTTGTCGTTGGATTATTCCACAAATCTATTTACCATTGTTTGGTCATGTAACTATATAATATCTAACACTTATATTTCGGATATCTAATTTCACTTTATTAAAGACATATAATTAGAAGTGTGGATTTTAGTAGAATCTATTTTCTAATTTTTTTACCGACTTGATATTAACATTTTTCAACTGATTCTGTAAGTCTAAAATCTGAAATTGCAATTTAACAAGAGTTTTGACTCTTCTTCTTCAAAGTAAGAAATGTTGAAAGACCTGGGGACATTAACATTAAAAATTAGAATATTTAAAAAAAAATCTGATATAGATATATTCTATGAGATACTTCATATTAAACTAACCCTTGTGTCAGACTTTTGTTATCAGAATCTGAATAAATGCTCTTACATATATAATAGTAAAATTTCTGTCATGTTTAATATTCTCTCCTTCAGAATAAGAATTCTTTATTAGGAGTCAAGTGCTTCCCTTTTTAAGAATATTAAAAAATTCACAGTAACGCCATCATTAATTTATTGCCGTTTTTTTTTTTTTTTTTTTTTGCAAACTTATCATATACACTAATGTTGAATGATTAATCGGGAATCGGAAACGTAGGAAAAATGTTTACCTATTTTCCGATGCCAAAAATGATTCTTTTGTCTTTTTTATATGATTGTTTTTACTACAAAATCTTCCACTGCTGATAAATAAATATTTATTGATTTTAAACTAAAATCTGTTGATCATCCCCTGCAAGCATGTCTTTGTTTGAAAAAATACCTGCACATTTGGCTTTTTTTTTTAAAAATTTTTTATTTAAGGTGATCTAGGGGAAAGGGAAAAAAGTAATAACTGTATAATCAAATATTTAGAGATTTATAATGAATTGGAATTGGCAATTTAGTACAGAATCGGTAATCCTATCAGAATCGGGGAAGACATTGGAATTGTCTCATCACTAATATACTCTACAAGTTCATTCGTATCAATCTTCATCATTGCATAAACAGCAATTTATATTCAATTATTGAAGGCAATAGGTATTTTGTTTCAGCCTTAAAAAATATAAAGGTAGTTGATTTACTATTATTATAACACACAAATTGAATTCTTATTAATTGATAGGTCAGTATAAGAAATGGGATATAATTTTATTATCAGTACCACCGATTTAAAGACTAACTCACCCCAAACATTTAATTAATAAAATATAACTCTGATAAATATCCTTAATAGAATGACATTGTTTTCAGATAGTATTGAATTTTTGTTCGGTTTTCATCTCTCTCTCATATATATATCCAGGCTCCTTCAGTCTTGGGCAGACTATGGATACCCACGAAGGGTTGCTTGCGTGTGAATTTTTTGTGGCAGGAGGTGTGCAATCTCCAACCACACCTCTCCTGAGATGGTATTGTTAAATACCAGTGGCAAGTGAAGTACAGGACGACTGGAAACAAATGTTGAGATAAGCGGAGAGCACATACAGCGCCTAGAATTCCCAAATGGTCACCCATCTTGTACTAACCAGGCTCAACGTTGCTTAACTTCAGTGATCTGATGAGAACCGGTGTGTCAATGTGATTATGTGATTATATACAGGGTGACCCCCAAAAAACAAAAGCTAAATGGAGGCCATCTAGAACATATGCTGTAGAACGGAGAAAAAAAGGCCAAAGACCCTAGTGTTTTGATGTGATGTTTTGAATATAATAAACTAGTTATGACCAAAGTTTCATTTCATTCGGACAAAACACTAAGAAACGGGGCCTAATTAGAGTTGGGCCTGTTTTTTTTGGTCACCCATATATATATATATATATAAGCAGTAGCGTGTCTGTGTGTAGAACTCTTCTACAGCCAACATCATTGGTCGATCATAACCAAACCTAACATGATGGTGGTCTCCAACCTAGGGATGATGCACACTATTTTTCAAGGTCAAATGTTCAGGTCAGAACTTTGCTGTATGCTCCGAGCAAAGTCCTGCGTGGAAGCATTGGTATCTTAGCTAGTATCTAATAATCTGGTACTACCAGATCAGGTTGTCTAAAGATACTGGCTTCTTGCCATAAAATGCAAATTAATGGGGTTTTTTTTTCCCCTGTTCAATTGCGAAACTCTTGTTTTGCAAAGTCAAAAACAAAAACATTTTTTTTTTCTACAAAACAACCTAACCAAACACAGTGAATAAATATTAGAATATTGAAGCATAGTAACTTTTTTCACAAATTATTGGATTCTGCATTGCAATGACTCAAAAGCGATTGATATGCCATAAAACAAAATGAGCAAACAATCTAATAAAAGTTCTAACTTCTCAAATGGACAATAAATGCTGCCAACTTTTGTCCTCCTCAGTAAAAGTAAAGCAAGTCCAATCGTAGTATTGGTAAATTCTTTCTGGTTAAATATTTGAACAGAACAATTGAGTTAGTGATTTTTTTTTTTTTTTTGTTGAATGTTACTTACTATGTTAATGAGTTAGGCTGGCTTGATTATGTTCCAAATATCTTCAGACGATTATTTGTTTGCATAAATTTCTCTTCTGTCCTTTGCTAGTTAAAGAAAGAGACAGAAAGAAGGGGTGGGTGGGAGTGATGTAGTCATTGTCCACACGCTCAATATATATAGGCTTAAGAAGGCAAAGAATAAAATATTGATCTCTGAGCAACGTCATGCCAAAGTTTGTCAGTCACAAGTCATCAACATGTCTGTGTCTCCTAGGCCACACCAATAATCTTGCCTTTGCACTTGCCTGCCCATTTGCTCTCTTCATGGTGGCTGCTTACAGATCTAAATGAGGAAAGCTTAGTCATGAGGATAAACTAATTATTGTTGTTCACAAC
The DNA here is from genome assembly GCF_053919585.1 of Euprymna scolopes. NCBI lineage: Eukaryota > Metazoa > Mollusca > Cephalopoda > Sepiida > Sepiolidae > Euprymna > Euprymna scolopes. The sequence continues at coordinate 29,171,129 of NC_136499.1, read as the reverse complement.
TCTGTAAAATTCTCAGTCTGTTGTCGGATTACAAGAGGCATGTGTGTGTATATGTTTGTCATCGGCCCACATTTGTCAGTGTGTGTGGGTGGCATTGGCCCAAGTGTGTCTGCGGCATCGGCCCCACTTTGCGCATGTATGTTAGCATGTAGCATCAACAGTCCTGTGTATGTGACATGATATGAACCCTCATTTGTGTATATATGTGACATCAACCCTTGTGAATATTTAGTATCAGTCCCCATGCGTGTGCAGATTTTTTTTTGTTTTTGTGTACATGTACATGGATGCGATCCACAAGAAGCTGTTTTGTCATATTGCAGATCTTCAGTGTGATTATTTTTTGTAATATTTTTGGTAAAATGAGAAAGGTATGATTACAAAAGTTAAAACAGAAAAGAAAAGTTGCTTGTGAACTAAGATGATACAGTTCCCAAGTGTCTTAAAAAGCTAGTGTTGAATGCTGGCACTCGTATTAAATTCTAAATAAAACCTCATGCTATACACTTTATTATGTTCATTTCGTGTAAGAATTCTATTTCAGTAATAAAATACATGCACTTAATAATAGGGAGTTATTTTCCAATCTTTCTATATAATGTGTGTATATATATGTTTGGCATTTGTGGTTATATGTATTTTAGTTTGCTTTGGTCTATGTATATGAATGCTTTCTAGAATAGTATGTATGTGTAACTATTGCTGTAGAACGAGCTTTCTTTTCCATAAGTTTTGCTTATAAGTTCCGGAACTAAATGGGGGGAGGTGAATAAATACAAGCAAGAAGACGGAACTGTTTTCATGCTCTTCTGATTGTATGCGTGTGTGCATTTAGATGATCAATGGCATTGCTAGCAGCGTAGTTGCGTGACTTTCCAACTGCTGATATATTGAGAGTTGATCATTTGTGGCAGCAGACATTCTTTTACTAACAACTTTTTTCTCTGCCCGTAGCGTTTTTATTTATTTTCCTGCACTTGTTAATCAACCTCCCTCAAAATATCCCTCTTTTCTCCACTCCAGAATCTCACCCACAACGCTCCCCCACTCTCCGCTTTACTACGGTAACTTAGGATGCACTACACCCTCTCCCCACAGACACACATATCTCCCCATCCTCCAAGGATGAGTTATTAAATATGTAGGCCACAGGGCAGACTCCAAAAAGAAAAGCAATAATCAATGGTTTGCTTCTCTTTTGGGTTAACTTTCCGTTGGTGTGGTTGTGATTGAGAAGCCGGTTCATGTCCGTGTCGTTAATGCGCTTTTCCTCATTTCTGCACGGTAGTAGCCAGCATTATTAGTGAGCGATCTTTTGTCTATTTTTATTGTTTTGTTCATAACCATGAATAAGACATACACACACAATTATGTGGCTGATGATCTTTATAATCTAGAATATTTTTCTACAGAGAAAATCACAAGACACCCTCCCCTAAAAAAACAAAACAAAAAAAAACATACTCACACACACACACACACACACACACACACACACACACACACACACACACACACACACACTATTGGATGCGTTGAAAAGAAATCAATAAAGTGTTTGATTATGAGTGTGAGTGCTAAAATACAAATATTTATATAAAATTATATATTGCATATATTTGAGACGAACCATGGTTTCATTGCTGTGGATCCGCCTTTTTGTTTTGCTTTAGATTTTTAAGAGTACTTTAGAAGGCAGATCTACTGCAATGAAACCATGATACATTTCTGAAATATATAACTGTTTTTATATAACTAATTTGTGTATCTATATGATTTATGCGTGTCTTTGTCTGTCTATTCTGACTGTTAACAATCAAAGCAACCTGTGCTTATTTAATTCTATGATAAATATTTTGTGATATCGTTTATGTAGTAATCTACAAACCTTCACAAAGAATTTCTAATAAATTATTATTCTGACATATAGCATATCTAATTTGTATTGTCATATATTCTTATATATGCAATACTTTTGTTGGTATTATAATCTCTATATAAATAAAATGAACTCCTTTTTTCCCATGTGAGTTTAACCTTAATAGGATTAAAAATCACAATATCACATTCAAATGTAATGTCCCCACACTTCAGCACAGGATCTGAGGTGTGCTATAGGCCTACTACCCATACAGTTCCTTGATATTCGTGCATTTCTTTATTTTTTCCGGTGAGAGTACACTGCCACACTCGGTTAGAATCAATGGAAGTTGTAAAATCTTTTCTCTCTATTCGATTCATACTCCACCCGTGACCACTTAACACCGCTGCGGATACGTCCACAGGGGAATATACGAGGAACACCGGTTTGAGTTCTTAGTTGCTTAAAAAATATGGATTGGCATTTTTCCGTCTGGTGAAACGCGACTTTAGATTCCAGTTATTCTGTGGGTTACTTGTGCCATTTTATAAATTTCTTTTCCCTTTTTTTCCTCACTTTATATTAAAACAACAGTAGGCAGAGGCGTTTGAAAAAAGAAAGAAAGAAAAAAGTGAGATCTTTGCCGGTGTCTCCATCGCACGACTGGAAGTCAAGTATTGAAATTAAGCAAAGTCAATCGCGCAGTGACGATGATTTGCTAAAATGTCAGCAAAAAAAAGAAGAAAGCAACCCCCCCCCCTGTTCAAAACTGCTCAGTTTAGGGTGAAGGAATTAATGGTTTAGCCAATTTTTTTTATATTTGTTGTCCAAGATGTCGAGCTTCAAAATGATACCGATCTCGTCAGGAACCGTCGCTTCTGTCGAAAGTTTTTGTAAGACGTACAAACACACACGCACACACACTTTGCCATTTATATATATAGATAAATTTTTTTACAGTCGTTAGTAAACACACCACTATTTTTTAATGTTCGGTAGAATTAAGATAAGGCTGACACGACAAAAATAAATGAATAGTTAATTATTAAAGAGTAAATAAATATTGATAGGCAATTGAAACTTTAGGTTTATTGATGTAAAAATCCATTGGAGTGTTACAACACGATTTATGTAGTATGTTTTCAGCATTAAAATACTCTTAAAAGTGGTATTTTTAAATGATCATTCAATTTGTTAACGAAAACAATTTTTATATTGTTTTTTTTTTTTTTTCCCCCAATAGAACTTAGTATTTTATTTTGTTAACTGTGGTTTAAAGAGAAATTAAAATTCACCACCCTTAATAAGCTAAGGCACCTTTATCAGATTAAAACTAGCCTCAACGTGCTAATGTCACATTCTGCATCACGGCTAGGTGTTGAGTTACATGATTACTGATTATTTCAATTTTGATGCCTTAGCAGCCCTTTTTTCCAGATAAAAACGATTAAAGTTTTCCACATGTCTGAATACTTTATATACCAACTTTCAAGTCTGTAGATAAAAAATTTGTTGAGCATATAGGTTAAGAAGTGTCCTCTCACACACACACATTCTGATTTATATATATATATATATATATATATATATATATATATATATATATATATACACAGACACACACACACTAGCAGGGAGACCTGACATTGCCCAGGATTGAACGATAATCAATGAATATTCCGCACTCCTATATTTCTATTGTCAGCGAAATTCATGAAATCGCCCAAGAGGAAGTTTCACATGCCTCCATGCTGTAACTTAGTCCAAAATATGTTATTCTACATTGCACCCTAGAGAACCTACTGTTTCTTTTCTAAAATTATTTTTTATAAATTTCTTTCCAGTTAATGAAAAAAAAAATAAAACATTAAGAAATTTATGTTCAGGGTTTGAACTGCGTCATGTAAAAAAAAAAAAAACAAATCCCAAAAACCTATCAACTTACAGTAGAATTTTCACGGCTTGTTCTATCATTGTTGCTAAGCGATGACATAAAAAAAAAATGGCTTTACCTATGATAGATAAATTAAAATAATGGTTTCGATTATCAATTATCGGTAATTATCGGGGGTATTCTGAGACAAAACTTAACTAAGATCACTCTCAGATTTATACACTAAAGTTCTGTAAATTTGAAAGAAAATCTGTTCAGCCATTTTGGTATCTATAAGGAACAAACTCACACACACACAAAGTTGCATTTATATAATTGTAGATATATATGGTAATATGAAGTTCAGAAATCTACACAGTTCTTATTTCTTGTTGGGTGCCACTGTGTGTGTGTAATTTCTGATTAAATCATTCTTGTAAATATTTCATCAGCTAAACCTCAGTGTCCTTCTAAAATCTTTTTTTTTTTTTACCATCATTTCTGAATTCATCCAATGTATTCATAAAATCTTCCACAGTAATGCTGCTTTTAACCTGGTTAAGTAATTTGCTCAAAAACGTATTACTCTATTAGAAAAGAAAATCTAATTATGTGATGAATTTTTTTTTTTTTTAATTTTTCTTTCCAATAAATTCTCAGTGTGAAGAGAGATTTTAATGAAATATATAGATCAATTTAATATTAAAGATAAAAAAAAAAAATGTTATTTTGGTTATCACTTGAAGGGAAATGAATCGTATAGATTTATTAATCTGAAATAATAGGATTTGCTTGAAAGAAAAAGTTTCATTTTTGTTTTTTGAGCTTAATTTTCAACGATCATTATTCGCTTATCCCACCCTTACTTTCTTTTCAATATTAAAAACTTGAGATTGAATTCTTTTTCTTTTTTGTCTAGAATCGTTATTAATCTAGAGATCTCACTTATCTATTTTGGATTCTGAAAAATGCGGTTTCCAAAAAAAAAAAAAATATATATATATATATAAATAAAATAAAATTGAAAATCTACTTAAAAGCTCTCTCCATTCTTGAATACTTAGCTCACTTAAGAGTAACGAACCCTGTTTTTAATGGAAATGCTGTAGAGTCCAATACTCTTATTTTATGAAGAGAGAAAAGGTGGGAAAATAGTTTTTAAAAAAAGAGGGTTGGGTGAGTTGAAAAATGCACAGTGAAAATGCTTTGAGTTGAGTTCCACTTGGTCTGTGGAGTCAGCCTGAATGCTTGATTTTGATTCTTGAAATTTTAGATGGTCTGACTCCCTTGATCATTTAGCAGGTTCATCTCTTCCAACCTTTTATTGTGAAGAAGCACTATGTCCACTTACCTGGCTGTGATTGTCCCCCTTGTTGTGCCAGGCTACAGTTGTCCATTGATCCAGTCAGTACTGCAGTGAAGAGCCTTCATGCCAAGTAAAACCAGAAGTCTAGTTTATAAACAAATATATTTATTATTTTTTGGAGTTTACAAAATTGTACGGGGCTATTTAGGTGAATGAGAAATGTGCAGGATTGAATCTTTACTTGCCCAGACTGAAACCATCAAGTTTCATTATAGAGTCCCTTGGCTGAGGGCTCTAAAGAACCCAATCTACTCGGATAGGCACACTGACCCACCTTTTCTGGGATCTCTTCATGCCTGTCTGACTTTGGCCTTTTGTTGGTGGTCATTGTTCAACTGCTCAGAGGAGACATTCACTAAAGATAATATCCAATTAGTCTCCAGACATTGTTTCTCTCACAAAGTCGATCTCGGCAGAACTCCTTTCATTAAATGATGCACTTTTTCAAACAAAGAGGATTTTTTGGGTGATCTGACTCTGGCTAGATATATTTTCAGCCTTTTGCACTCCCCTCTTCCTTTTGACAAGCATCCAGCAGATGAAGGTGTGTCACCTACATGGACTAATAAAACATGCATGTTACATTAGGAGGTCTAACTCAAATCTAAAACAATCTATGTCCACTGTGTATAGCAATTTGATTTCAGTGAGATTGTTGTGTTTTTTAAAGACTTAGTAATGTAGGTTTTTTTTTTTGCTCTGGCTCAGGTTCCACAACCTTGTTTTCATAACCAGTATCAGGTTTTCCAACATTAGACAAGCTTAATCAGTAATCTAAACAGTCTTTGATCAAAAACCTGCCTCCATCTTGAAAGCGACATACTAAGCAACTAAATGCCATGTTACAATGCTAGATTAAGCTAATCAGAACAACAGACTTGTAACGGTTTTAACTGTGATGCATCAACTAATGACTGTCACCTATTGAAAGCAATATGTTGCAGACGATCAAAGTTATAACTATTCCTCATTGTTGGAAAATAAAAGCCACTTTATCGTTTGATGTTTGTGTCTGAGATTGAGGAATAACTAACAGTACCTAATGGGAATTTCCCCAATGGCTTTCTTCATTGAAATTAAACTTTTTGGAAGTTTCAAATACTATGAAAGGTAAGAGTTTTAAGTGAAAGTATCATTTCATAGGAAGTACAAGTAAAATATTAATCTTTAAATTTATTTATATTATTTATTTTTAGTCTGTTTGTTCTACTTTTCTCTAAGAAACTACTGAGCCGATCAGGCTAAAATTTTGTATGGACCTTTGCTATAAGGTGAAGCGAATTAAGTATTATGGTACCCATTCGATGCACAGTTAGAGCTTAATAGGTATTAGCATTTAATGCAAAAATGAGCACAAAATTAATCCCATTAACAAATTTGGTATACAGCAATCATTCGAAGTCAGCAGGCTATAGCTTTTTCCCGACTTGTCTTTACGTATTTTTCTTCTACGGATTTTGGTTGTTAATAACTTTTGTGATTAACTTGAAAAAAGATTAGTTGTCATCTGTTGTTTACATATGCAAGAATCTGTACTGATTACTTGAGTTTGGATGAATTACCTGCCTTTGGCTGTAGTGCATTGGTATTGACAACTTTATTCATGCTAAGGTAGGGAAAAGTATGATTATAATCTTGATATGTGATTCTAAGACACATTTTAAAATGTGTCCATTCAAACTGTGTGTTCAGTGATGAAATTGCTATTTTAAACCAAAGTGCAATGGACCGACAGCAATTCTACTCGTAGAAATGTGTGGACACGTCTAAAAGAATAAAAGAAACACAAACTTTTCTTTTGAAGTATTGTCCTTCCTGATTCTTGCGTGCATACAACCTTTCTTTTTTTTCTTTTTTTGTCGTCCAATTTTATTCTTGGGTAAATCTTTTTTTTTTTTTTTTTATTGATAAAGTGCTTAATATTATAATTAGCGTCTGGCTTTTGTTCAATGTTTTACCTTTCCATCCTAGCAACCCATAAAATAGTGATAATAAATGTCTTTATTTAATATGTCAAACGAATGTACAAAACAAAAAAATATGAACACTTAAAGCAGAGTGAGAACTTATATAAAAAGTATTATTCTGCTGAACTCTCTTGATCATTAATTCAGCAACATTACTTCAAATAGAACGTGAAATACAAGAATAAATTAAATGTCTAAATATAGGGAAAATTAAATCCAACAAAATAACACTGTCTTTTTATTTCAATACCACATGCTGTAGTATATTGCATTTTTGTTTTTTATATATATATATATATATATATATATATATATATATATATATGAACGTGCGTGTGTGTACATTTCCCTACGCAATAACTCTGTCAATTTTCAGTCTACAGACTCGAAATTTGATAGACAGGGTAGTGAGATTTGGGAAAATTTATGTGATCGGTTTTCGGTCAGAAATTTGGCTGTTAAGGGCTCAAAGTTCAACGATTTGACCTTTGAGAACTCTACCAAACTCCTCCGAAAATTTTTGGTCTAAACACTTGAAATTTTAGATATAGGTGCCTTGAACATGGCTCTAACTTAATAACTTGATTTGAGCCCCAAACAATAAATGTTAAGGGATCATAATAGGGGTCAAAGTAAAAAAAAAATTGACCATTTTTTTTTTTTTTTTTTTTTTCTTTTGCTTAACATATGCTTCCAAACACCCGGGTAACACCAGGTGTAAATGCTAGTGTGTATATATATATATATATATATATATATATATATATATATATATATATATATATAACACAAATGCAATATAATATACTACAACATATGTGCACATAAATATATAAATATAAAGAAGGCTGTAGCAATGTAGAATAACGGGATATTGAAGTGATGTGATATATAAACAAAAAACGAGTGCATGTCTTGTTGATTTATTTTTTATGAAGGTCGAAGGTAAAAAGCCCCCCCCCAAAAAAAAAAAAACGCTCATTTGTCTTTTTCTTTTTTTTTTTTTTTATTGTTGGTAGGTCACATCACTTCAATATGCCAAAATTCTACATTGCTACAATCTTCTCACATATTTTCATATTTGTTTGCCAGCAATGCTTCAAACAAACTACCTTTCCTCTTATTTAAAAGAAAAAATAATACTTATTGAAAAAAGTAGTTATATACTGATTGCTGTAAATATTGTTTTTAATTAGTTTCTTTTTTCTTTTTTTTAAATTTGAACTCTTATGCAATGCTCGATTCCTTAAATGTAGTGTGATAGTACTTCAAAAGATTGTGTTTCGAGACACCATAACTACGGTTTCACACATTATTGCAATCATCATATGACAGAATGCACAAATCTGAGGTCTATAAAATATGAATTTGATGCCAAATTTGTGCATTGCATGATCTGATTATCTCGATAGCATATAAAACTGGTCATGGCTTATTAAAAATCACATATAAATAAATTTTTAATTAGTGCTCAATAACGTATAGAGCTGTATATTTAGTATAAAATTTTATAAATTTGCTACATATTTGCGGGCATAGTTCAGCTACAACAGTAAATCTGTCAAGCCCCTTCAAGTTTGTCACTCTTTCTTGTATCTATATACAATCATGAATAGTCTAGTATATATTAAACTTGATCAGAAAGAACCCTACGAAAAATATAACCCCCCCCCCCCACCACCACAACCATATACTTTTAAATAATATTACCAAATATAAACTAACAGAAACTTTTGTTTAGTTATCAAATATCATACCAACCATAAGAATGTGAAAAGAAAGGATACAACAAATTACCAATTTTATTCCGTTTTGGAAGTGAGATTAGTTACGTTAAGACATGACAAATCCCTTCCTATTCTTGATTTAATGACCTTGTGCATAATTGCATGCATTTATACTATATATACAATTCATTTCAATCCTTTTATTTCATATAACAATTTTCTGATTGATGTCAGATTTAATTATTTTATGCAAACATTTTCTGATTAACCTGATATGAGATTGAGCCCAATGACTCCTCAATAAATTAATCTTCAATTTGAATGCAAAACGTATGCATGTTTTCAGCATATAATGAACACTGCAGTAAACCTCAATAACTAACCCGAGGACTCATGAAAATGCTTATAGGCCCACAATTGTTTTCTTCAGAAATTTTCTATTAATTATATTATTGTTTTTTTTGTTTTTTTTTTTAATTATAGTTTTGCATGGTATGTTTTTTTGAAAATATTGAAAAAACATATATATATGTATATAAAATCTACTTTTATATTTTACTTATAATAGTTTTTACGTATTTATTGTAACCAAGAAAAATGATTTTGCTTTATCTTTTATAAAAGACAGTATAGACTTTAACCCATCATTACAGATTAAAAAATTTCTCCATGTAGTTTATACATCATATGTATTAAGAGATAGGTGCGATTGTTTTTGTATAGTCAATAAAAAAGTAACAACTTCTAGAGTTGAATAAAAAGTAATTACATATAAAAAGGAAGGTAATGTTTGCAAATTGGCCTGATGAATTCCCCAATAGAATAAAACACAGCCGTTTCTATGTAAATTACTTGCTATAAGTATATTTGATTACTAGTACATTATATATTATCATCTCTAGTATATAAAATTAAGTCATATTCTCAAAGTTTATTTAGACAACTTTGATTCGGGCTATTTTTCTTTTTAAATCTTGCACCATGCTCTTTACATTAAGAAAAAATATAAAATCGCTCAAGTTTTTATTTATTTTTTTTTTAAAGAATTCTTATTCCAGCTAGGAAGATATTTAGAATGATGGTATTTTTGTTTTGACATAAACAACTCTAGCCACTTATGAAATTAACATAAAATAACTTGCGTTTACCTGTGTTAGACTTTAGATAAATAAATTTTTTAAAGTAAATATTAACCTATTTATTTCTTGCAATGTCTTGATACCACAATAGTATGTAAGCAAATTTTATTAACATACTTGAAAACAAATATTAATTTGTCAGATTTAAAGCTTTTAAATTTTGAGAATCCAACACGCACACACGCACGCACACACACGCACACACTTCCTGTTGGAAATTTGAATTTTCATTCTAACCTAGATAAAAAAATATACTTACACGCTATTAAAAAAAAAAAACGATAACTCATGAAAATGCAGTAAAATTTTTCAATGGGTCTGTTATAATTGTTGTAAAGATTTGTTTCAAAAGGTTGAGCTCTTTATACATACAAATCTGTTGTCTTTGTATATATATATATATATATATATACTGACAAAAGTACCCGTCGTTGACTGGGTTTAAAAACAGCCTACAGAAAATCGACTCTGATTTATGAAAGTATGATCGGTTATGAAAAGGAAGGGTTGTAAATTTGGGTTGAATTTGGGGGTATCAAAACCAAAGCAAAATATGATGAAAGTAAAAATAAAATAGATAAACCCCATAATTTATTATACCATACATGTTCACACTGAAACACTTATCACAATATTCTGTGGATCTATATTAAAAAACTTTGTTAAACTTTATGACATACTTCCATTCTATGGAGGTCAGGCACGAACGAACACCCCATAATTTTATTATACCATATTTCTTCAAACTGAAACATAATTATCAAAGTATACTTACACAGATAGATATGAAAAGTCTTTATTAAAGTTTGTGCCTATTTCCATTCTATGGAGGCCAGGCGCGAACGCAGACCCTACAATTTTATTATACAATCCCTATTTAAGTTAAAACATACTTATCAAAGTATTCTTATGTACATCTATATCAAAAACACTTGTAAACGTTTTTTTTTTTTTAATTTTTAAATTTTTTATTTCCATACTTTGTGGACCAGGCGCGAACGCAGACCCCACAATTTTAATGAACCACCGTTCTGCCAGATCAAACATACCCATTCCTGTGTCTCGATACATCTGTCATTATATGTAATCAGTTTTTTAAAATAGTCAACTATATAGGAGCCTATTCGTGACCAGACACACACACACACAGCTTTATATTATAGATATATATATATATATATGCGGTTCTAATAATAATTATAATAAAATACCCCCCACGAGTTTTCTTTTAATTGAGCACTAACTAGCAAGAGAGGTTATCTCCCTTCCATGGTGGATGATGTGACACAAGGATGAGAAAGTGGGATTTTCTTAGAAGAAAAGCACCCAGACCTGCAAAAAATGCCTGAGCATTCCCTGGTTGGTATGCTTCAGGCGATTAGCAATAAACAAACTTTTTAAAGAAAGAAGACAAAACCAGACAGGGTGAACTTTCTAGAACCGCACAGGACCAGATAACTAAAAACTATTGGCTTTGGTGCTAAGGAAAAAAGTCTGGGCATGTTGTTGGCTAGGCAGAGTCAAAATTGAATATTATAAAGTATTAATAAAAAAAAAATAATAATAATTTTTTTTTTTTTTTTTTTTTTTTTTTTTAAATCATTAGATTGTGTTATGAGCTGGTTGTGAAAGGGGCGTAGGGTTTATTTTAACACTGGATCTTCATGCTTGTATGAAATACAATGTTTCCCCATGAAAAGATAATTTTATTTACAGAAAAAATGTTTTTATTTTTATTTTATTTTTTTTAATTCTTATGCTTTTACAGACAAAATTACAGAATGACAAAAGATAGCATCGTCCTGCTGGATATCCATATGAGTTGCTTAAATATCTGTATGGAATTTTAATTGGACTGCAGGTGTTTAAGAAGCTTCCCCTTCCTTCTTCTACCCCTCGAAATCAGTTTAAGATTCTTCCCCATTATCATTTTTCACAAGGACACATCAGTAGAATAACTATTCCTGTTAGTTGACAACTAAACAAAGTTTATTTTAGGTATTGAGAGTAGTGTCTCAAGTAGTCTTTTTGGCACCAGTATAAATGCTAAGTGATCCTTTGCAAAATCATTTATAAATTTTATCTTCCCAATTTTGCATCTCATTCTAACAGCAAAATGGAAGACTGTTGGTTTAGTCATTAAAAGAATGGATGAAATTACTTATTAGTAGACGTGAAACAATTGAGATCGCCGCTCATACTCACAAACTTTGCCAGTACAGCTAATCTAGAAGGAAAACTCTGAAATAATATCAGCTTTTTTTTCCGCTTATCCCAGCATTTCTTTTGGTTTTTATGGATTTTTCTTTGCCTTTTGACCTGAGCATTGATCAGAAGTGTAGGATTGTGCAAATATACTATACTAGCAACGATACCCACGCTTTGTGCTGGACTTTGCTGCAAGAACAAAAAAAATCTTGCAATTTCTATTTAAGCATATGAAAGGGTTAAAGTTGTGCTTTTTAATCTTGTAGAAAAAAAAAAAAATAATCCGTCCTCTTTATGGATTGAAACCCCCCCCCCCTGACTAAAAATTTATGTACACTATTTACTCCCTTGTAAAACAAGAGCAAGACAGTACTTACCTATTAAAATTCCTATCATGTTGCTTTGTTCTAAAGTATGTCGTGTAGCATTATTATTTTAGTTAAAAACAATTTTTCAACTTATTTTAGTTTTTGTGTGTTAAAAAAAATATTTTGATTGAAATGAGTAAAAAAAAAAAAAATATAAAAAAATAAAATAATGAATAATTTCAATTTGACCAATTTGAGAACTTTTATTTATTTATTTTTTGAAAGAGATACCTTGTATCAAATAAGACTGTTGCTCAAAGTGTGAATATACATCTAATTAAGCTCGAATTATTTGTACTTCCTGCCAATTATAAACAAAACAATAGAAAGATGAACACTTCTTATTCATTGCTATTTAGACAAATAGAAAATTGTATCTGCTACCATCTTTGATGTCAACCAGGAATCTCCTTGCTTTCGGCACAAACTTTTTCAGAGTAAAATTGTTTCACAGCACGAATCATTTCTAAGGAAATAGAGCTACGGGTGGTGGGTGGAGAGAGGTGGGGGCGCAAGTATTCAGATTCCCAGAATCCTTATTCGTGATCATTTCAAAGATTCTGTAGAAGATCATTTATATTCATTGGTACTTGTTTCTGTCAAGAAACACAAAAGAAAGGCTGACTGCGTGTTGTTCACATTCTTGTCTCCCTTTGTGTTTTCACTTTCTTTGAAATGTCTTCTCTCCAAAAGTTTGAGGAAATTTGCAATGAACTTATCTTTGCTTCAGAATATTGGTAGTTCATGGACAAAAAAATAATGCTGTCTTTTGAATTCATTTTGAGGATAAAAACTTGCAATTCAAATAGGGCTCATAAAGGTTTTTGCTATACTTGTTTGGGTGTTGTGCGGCGTACCAACCCGTTTGGGTTTTTTAATGCTTAATTCACTTGTTTTGGGAGCAATCCTTGACGATTTAACGTTGAATTGTTTCTATTTACTTTCCTTCCCATGAAGACAAACAAAGTTGGATATCAACCCATTAAGTTCAAAATATCTCATTTTTTTACTATTGAGTTGGAACTTTTTTTAATGGCTGAAAATGGGTTAGAATACAAAAGCTAAAAGGAAAAAGTTATTTTATTTAGAAAGTGAAGTATTCACTTTTGTAAATAGGACACCGAGTACATGTGATATATTTTAGAAATTAAAAGGTTCTATGCATTAAAGATAAAATCTAAATAATTTCTAAGGTGTTCAAATAACCCATTATGTCCTAGGTATCTAAATTTTTTTACTGATGAGTTAAAACTTTATGTAATGACTAAAAATGTGTTAGAATACACAAATTAAAGAAAAAAGTTATCTTATTTAGAAAACAAAATATTGACACTGGGTACATGTGATATATTTTATAAGTCAGGAGGTTATACATTCAAAAATAAAATTTACACATAAGGAGCAAAACAGTTCACACAAATAGTTTACATTGCAGTTTTGTCAATAAATTAGTGACTTAATAATGCAAGACTCATTTAAGTTCATATATAATCGAACAAATAGAATTTCACAATAGTTTTTAAAGGTTCCAACAACTCACGGAGAGAAGTTGATGAATATAGATGAACTTTATCATTTCTTCAGAATAATTATGCAATAAACAGTATTATTATTATATGTTACATTTGGGCTGGTGTATCTGCTTCTAATCTCTCACTCCTGAACATGGTTCAAAGAGTCGCCAACGTGATAGGTCCTGAACTGTCATCTAAGCTTCAATCTCTGTCCCATCGACAAAATGTTGCATCCCTCTGCCTGTTTTACAAGTATTTTAATGGTGGATGCTCCGACAAACTACAAACTCTTGTACCCCCTCAACGTAAACTTCCCTGACAAACCCGACAAGCATCAAAGTCCCACCCTTACACATTTGAGATCCCTAGGTGTAAGAAAGCCTTCTACTCTAATAGTTTCTTCCTCACAACTGTTAGACTTTGGAATTCCCTTCTGAGTTCTTGCTTCTCCAACTGTACTGACATGCAGAAGTTCAAGTGTAATGTGAACAGACATCTTGCTGCTCAACTACCTTCATAGTATCTCTGCAACTTATGTCCCTGATAGTAGGCTCCTGCATCAAAGTGGAACTGTGCCGTGTTTGGGGTGAAAATGTAATTAAAAAAAACAAAACAAAAAAAAACTTGCAGATTTTAAAAAGAAATTATTTAATGTCCTATTTATAGGATAGTTTAGTAGGATAGGTTAATTTGGGAAGAAATCCACTTTTCCCCAAAAAAGTCATTCTTGATGAAGACAAATCAAAGTTGCATCAGTCTAGAAGGATTTCTAAGTGATCAAAGAGAGAAAAATATAAAGTGTGGTATCAGAACAGATATTACACTTTGCTCAAAGACAAAATAATGTAAGTTTCTGTATGTATCACTGAATGCAGTTTCATGTCATTCTCAGGACAGATCCTATTTAACCCACGGATGGCACTCTGACACTTATTATACCACTCTTATCTGGATCAGATTGAAATCAGGTGTAGTGATAACAAAAATATACAACACTTCTCAAAGTTCCCAAGTTGGGGCCGCAACACTATTGTCTACTTCAATATTGTACCGAGGAGATGCTCTAATTGGTATTTGTAATGTATTCTCAATATTCTCATTTATTTACATATCTTTTGAAAGTAAAGAAAAATATTTACAATTAATTCATTTTTTCTTTAATTATTGAGGATTTTTGCCAATATTAAATATCAAAATTCAAAGAAAAAATATATAGCCAACTGTTTTCATGTTTAGGACTTTATCTGAATTGCAACACATTTTTCAACAAATCCAAAATACAGCAGCACGCCTTGCATTTTTTTTTTTTTTTTTTTTTTTATAATGAAAACGCACCATTTTGAAGTTTAAAATGAGCACTGTATTTTGTATTTGTTTAAAAAAAAAAAAAAGTGTTGCGGTTCAAATAAATAAACAAGAAAACTTTTGAGTTTGATATTTAATGCCATGGAAAATCCTCCTTACCATGTTCTTTGAAATGAAAGATGACCACCATCCTTTTCCAATTCCCTCTTTTTTAAGCATATCTCATGGTTTCTCCAATAATTGAGGTCAACTCTGTCTTTGATATTGTCATTCCGCTTCTGTTTCTTCCCATTAATATTAGTCCTATTGTTGCATCCAAGATTGTTCTCACAAACCCTCCTCCATTACTACATAAAACATGACCTACATCATACCTCCTTCATCTTTCTTCCCATAATGTCGATCATGAGATTTCTCTCAAAATCCTCATTATTAGATATTCTGCTTTTCCAACTCATTCTTCTGAAAAATCAGCTTCCGGATGCTTTTGAGTATCATCTTGATTAAATTATTCACATGCCAAACCTAACATATATATTTCTATCACAGAAAAACTGTAACCGTAACCACAGCAATCACATAGCATCTTGTGAAAATATCAATCATGATTCAGAATTGACCCCCTAAAAAAAGAAAAAAAAAAAAAAGTTATAATTATAGTCACAAATTAATCTGATAAATCCTTTTCATTTTTACCATGGCTGATTTTCGATTAGTGTTTTTATTAAGAGATCAAGTAGTTTTGACCGACAGCAGCTAACATTCCTTGAACGATAAAAGAAATCTTAGCAACGCATCATGAAAATCCCAAAATTGCTCTCTAATGTGTGCAGCAAACTCCATCACTGATAATCTACATAAATTCTCCATAGAAAATAAAGAAATGTTTTTCTTTTCTTTGCTTTCCATCGCTCTTAAGTAGTCAATGATAGTCGTTTGTTAATAGAATGTGCCCAAATGGTCAATCTACAAAGCTAGTGGCTGAATGACCAGTCTTATCAGGGCAATATTTTCTTCGCAAGGGTGAATATTAAGAGCCATTTCTTTCCCCCCTCATCATCCTTATCTCTATTGGCTAGTGAAATGGTCCGTTTCAGTTGACGATCACTTGCAGCAACAGTCTTCCTTCTCGTACCATTTTTAATTTGATATCTTCTGAACACTTGGATGCATTGAAGCTGTCTAGTGATATCTTTTAATACTAAATTATTAATTTGATATTGAAATATCGATTCACTGATTATCTCTTTCTTTCACTCGCCCATAATGTGTGTGTATATAGATATATTATTTTTACATATATGTGTGTGTGTGTATAGATATTATTTTTACATATGTGTGTGTGCATATAGATATATTATTTTCACACATATGTGTGTGTGTGTATATTATTTTTACATGAACATTTAGGTATCGCTACACATTTGTTTTTATTTATAACTGTTATTTGAATTTTTAAATCACTCTTTTCATCACTCGCAATTAATGAAATCAAAAAACTTGATTCTAATTTTATTGTATTTCTCTAGCCCAGCCAGCCAATAAAAATTTACACTAATAAATAAGCAAATAAATTCCTTACAGTACCTGGCCTCTAATTTTTTTTAGACGGCCATCACTGTCTGTGATATGTCTATTGTGACTTATATCCTGTGTGATTATAATTTTAACCTACCATCTTCCCTTCTTCCCACTCGCTTCCCCTCCCTTTCCTTTATTCCCCCCCACTTACCTCTGTCTCTCCACCGGGCATTGCAGGTATATTTCTGTGATTTTGTTTTTATTATTATTTTTTGTCTTAATGTAATATCTTATATATTTTTTCTTCTTCAATAATTAAATGGGGTTATCTTAATTTGTAATTTATTTTATTTTTTAATATCATGTGATTGCTCTTCAGACCAGAACTTCGGTGAACTTTCTCCAATATCCATTAAGGACTAGACTTTTGTAAAAGCAACATCGACTGATAATGTTTTTGGTTACTTATAACTAGACTGAAACATACTCATGAATGTGTAGCGATACTTAAGTGTTTATGTAAATATAAATAAAAAGTATATCTTGGTGTATCGTGGTATTGAGCACTCTTGTATACACCTTGCTAAATTCATTAGCTGTTTTACCTCTGAATTATATTTACCTAGAATCAATCTATATGTAATAAATCGTTTGTAATTCTTATCCATGTACTTATGTTCTCTTTTTTTTTTTTTTTCTTTTTTTTTCGGAAATTATCAGTGTGGAGGATGGTTGTTATGCTGATCATATGATTCAAAACCTTCAGACCCGAGTTAATTTAACTTTTGTCTGAACGTCTAGTACCATATGACACAATAACACAGCAACCTCACTCACTTGAAAAAGAAAAAAGAATTAAGGTCTATTTATATCTATGCAAGTTCACAAATCTAGAATACTGTTATCAACATTTTCAATGATTCGTTAGGCTGGAGAAGTGAACTTCTGGTAAAAATTGGAACATATTTTTTGCACAACAGTGTGTGTTACAATATATATATATATATATATATATATATATATATATATATATCACTGTAGTTTCCTAGATGTAAATCCATTGAAACTATGGTATTTATCAAAAAGTGCTCAAACACAAGCATAGTGGAATTATAACATGTTTACTTATAGAAACATTATTGGCTACACAAATGCACAAGTTTCTGCTGCAATTCCTTTAGAAAAGCAGTGTCACTGGACCAGATCTTTTACAATCTTCTACACTATATGATCCGGCCTGTTGACATTGCTTATCCAAAGGAATTGCAGCAGTAACATGTGTGCATATGTGCAACTAATAATATTTGTATATATAAACATACACACACTATTTAAATAATTTTCCAAATCCAGTTTCAAAGACTATGCACAAAATTGTGTTTATTACAACAGTTTCAAGCAATGTTTATTTTAAGTAATACAATAAATCATAAGTTTTTAAAAACAAGACAACTTTAGAACAAAGTATTGCTAAAGTTTCTTTTTAAAAAATAAATATATATATATAAAACGTTGTCAGACAACCTAATGAAAGCTTGATTACATATTATTAAAAAGTTTCCAAGACCTAACTTTGACATATTTTGTATCATATGAATGTTTTTGATTTCTAAATCATATTTTAGGAAGGTCCTGCATTTAATCAAGGCTCCAAGTGTGTCACTTTATTATGGATCCATCAATGATAAACATTGTCATTTTCTTTTCCAAAGATTGATGTAGTATGGCTTTTGTCTGCTGGTTCATCAGATATTTCTTACACACATAACGAAGAAGAATTTTATTTTTTATAAAGTTTCTAACAAATTGTGTCCACCTGTAAACTTTATTATTTAGGCATTTATTTTTTTCTTGCAGATCAAATCAACTCAAAGATGAAATGCATTTGATATCTAAAACTCATATCTGTTCATTAAACTGATTTTCTATCAAATAAGTCAAAGCCCAGTCTACTCTACTATATTGTTCATTAAAAGAAAACTAATTGATACTATTTCTAAATATATTATGAGAGCATGAATTAAACATGGGTAGCTTGTTCAACAGGGTCACTATTGCAGTATTCAGGTGTCTTAACTCGGGACATTAAATACAGTTTCTTTATGCGATCAGCTAGATATCTTTTTTCTTAACCATTTCATATCTAAGAATATAAACTATTGGAAGATAAAATGATTGAATACAGTTTCTTTTTTAGTAACTTGCATTTTTCTTTTTCTTTTTTTTCACTAAGTTCTTTTTCCATTTTCTGCTAAGACTACAAAGCAGAATCAACTTCTGTATACGTTCTTAAGGTTAAACTATCATAATTGTGACTTGAGGTCAGTGATGCTGCTTTCACCTTGGGACTTGTATACAATCTTTTTTTCGATTAACTGTTTTGACATGTGGATACAAATGCAAGAAATCTTCGTATGAGTTTTCTTCGCTTTGTGTAAAGTTGAATATGCGAAAGAATAACGCAGCAAATTGAATTTGAAGGCTGATTTGGGATTTCTAAAGACATTGGCAGCAGCAGAAAAAGGACTAAAGAAATCGTATATAATTCAGCACAAGAATATGAATTGCAAAAGAAATGTACAGAGCAAAGCACACCACATTATAACCAGAGGGCATAAGCAATTATGTATCTACTATAACTATTTCATTGCAATTCCACGTCTTTTCATGTTATAACAGGAACAAATCCATTCTTAAGATGCATCCAGTCAATCTAAGCATTTAGCCATAAAAATATTAATACAAACTTAAGCGTGACATAGCGACAAAAATGCTATTTGTGACTTAAGCGTGACATGGCGATGAAAATGCTATTTATGACTTAAGCATGACATGGCGATGAAAATGCTATTTGTGACTTAAGCGTGACATGGCAACGAAAATGCTATTTGTAACTTCAACATAAGTGACAAACAAATAGTGTTAAACATGAGTTTAACCAAAAACCAATAAATGGGCGAACAAAACCTATCTTAGAGATGCGTCGAGCGTCTTGTACGAAGGATATTTCAATATACGAAATAGACTCTTTTATATTACTTTTTTCTATTTTTGAAAATGTAAAGTTGACTATTTGCCCTATCTTTCTCTTTGCTGCACTTTTCTGAGTTGTATGATTCTAATTGTACTATTTTTATGTCTCGTATTCATTGGAGGAGTTGAGTGCACACATATCTCGGTTTGAGCTTAAATATAGAGATTAGCTTCTCAAAGTCATGTTGGCATTGTTGTTTTAGGAGGAGAAACTGTGAGAATACTCTTCCACTGGAATGATTTTGATATATATATATATATATATGCACACTTGTGTGTATTTAGCTGTACCCACTCCTATACCGCATACAAAAACTTTATAGTCTAATATCTGCTGCTCGTGAGATGTTGACTGATCAGTTGTAGTGAAGAATTTTTTCGTTTTTATATTTTCAAGAAATTGTCAGATTTATATTTTATCAATTCTTTTTCGCTTATAGAAAATTTTCTCTTTTGCTATTAAAAAAAAATTGCTTTTTTTTTGTTTTTTTCCCCATCTTTTTTTGCCTCTTCTCTTCCTCCTCTCTTTCATTTTCTTTTTTTTTTTTCATTATTATGTTTTTAGCTATTGTGATTGATTCCATAGATTTAAAATAAATTGATGGATAAACTTTATTTTCATAATCTTTCATGAAAATAAAATTGAACTTTTCACTTAACACAGATAAGACTTAAAACGAGTCACATGATTATAAACGAAGTAAATTGTATTTGTGCAGATTTTTATTGCGTTGATTGTACGATTAATTTTTCTTTGAAATTTTACATTTTCGATCATTTAAGGGGAAAATCATCAATGTTACTCGGTTATTATAACATTCCGCCATTATCGTTTTGATTTAAAAACTGTTACAAATCTTTAATTGCTAGAAATACTTGCGTGTATAAACGTAACGATTTATTATGTATTATTATGCTGCCTTTTTGTTGATACTCGTGTTTGCATGCATAATATACACTTTAATTTCCATTTGTTTTCTTCCTACATAAAGCCTTAGTCTTTAGACTAAGGTCAATAGGTATCACCTATCTTTGTGATAATCAATTCTCATTTTTGTTAGCTCTCTACATCAAATGGCTTCTCTCTTTGGCCTTTTGGTCAAGATCAAAGTGTAGTGTCTGTTCTTCAGATGCTGCACTTCCATTTCTTGTTCTCTTTCGGTGGATGAGCAGTCGTTCACGACTGAGACAATTTTTTATTTTTGTACCTTTTCTCCACGTTAAAAAACGACCCTGGTGTCTAACTCTGTCCTGTGGGGAGGCATAGTAAATAGGTACATCAAATGGCTTCATGCTTTGTCTGGAGCGATTTCCATTTAAAAAAAAAAGAAAAAAGAAAGAAAATGGTTAATTTAATCGACATAAAATGAAGAAAAAGAGAGAGAGAACGAGATGAGACTGTGTCGGAAAGAAGAGCCATTTGTTGTGATGTCGTTTTGAACATCTGACTAACAAGCTGTATAAAAGAACTGCTCAAGTGAAGGTGATCCCTACAGGTTCAAACCCTGTACAAGTTTGTTTTTCATTTTATTTGTTCACAGGGATGTTTAGTTCATTGTATTACCCAGAAGTATGAACGTCAACATAAATGCAACATGATGTGTAATCTATTGTTTATATGCTTAGCAATCTAATTGCTTTTTACACTGACATACTGCAAATTTATTGAGAAAAAAAAAAAAATAACGCTTTTTTTTCCTTTATTATTATTATTATTATTATTATTATTATTATTATTATTATTATTATTATTATTATTCCAAAATTAGAACATGATATTTTATAAAAGTTCTAATAATTTGCAATTTTCTATATCCAATTAAAACTTTGATGTTTTTAGCAAGTTTCTCATTTGATTTCTCATTTTATTAAATCTAATCCATCCGATATAGAGCTCAGGATGCAGAAAGGTTAAGAAGAGAGAAATTAATTCTAACTAGACATTTTATTACTAACACCTACTGTACTCTTTCTTTTCTCTCTAGAAAGTAAAAGTTTTCATTATTAAACATTTTTTAAAATCTTTACTATATTTATAGTGTCTCTATCCAGAAATAAAATTGCAAACAAAATCCTATACTGTGAGGCTTACGTTCACATTGGGCATCCATAAACAGTACGAACAAGTTTGTAATTAGTATTTATAAGATAACTAAATAGTTCTGTCCGTAAAAGTAATTAGCATCCTGCACCTTCTGCCACTGTGTTTCTAGTTGTTCAATCCTCTTGTGGTAGAACTCAGAAGTTTGGTATGTAAAGAAGTTTGTGAGGGCTTGGTGCAAGTTTACTTCATTGGTTAACAATTTCCCATGAAGATGATTATCCAGAGAGTGAAAGAGGTGGTAATCAAATGGCACGAGGTCAGGTGAATAAGGTTAATGGCACAGTCTCCCACCTAAGTTGCTGTATGGTATCCCTAACTATTTACGTGACATGCGATCTGCCATTGTCATGAAGGAAAAACATGACTTTGATTTACCAGTGCTGGCTCCTTCTGGTGAATTACTCGTTGCACACATTTCAATTACTGTGAGTATAGGTCTCTAGTGGCTGTTTGGCTCATTGGTAGAACCTGTCCACCAGACACAAAGCATAATCATGTGTGGGTGCATAGGCAATCTTGTAGTGTGATTGACAACCAATGTCTGGAACGCTTTGCTGTTTCTTACAGAATCCACTTTTCATCAGTGGTAAGCACTCAATTGAAAAAGGATGAGGTACGGTGGCAAGAAAACAAACAGCTCCAAACAAGATCTCTAGAAACTTCCACCATTCTCACAACTGTTCAGCATGGTGAGCATGTTTTTTTTGTAATATCTGATATTCCTACTTCCGTCTGTCCTAATTTGAACACAATTGCTCCAAACATTTTGTATATATTTCAATTTCATTCAATGGCTAAACAAACAACTTTTTGGGTTACCTTGTAGAAGTTGAAAATTAAAAATTCTAGAAGTTAAAAAAAAAAAAAAAAAGAAAAAAAAAGGGTGGTAACATGGAGTTCAGTGCAAGGATACCAAATTCATACTTTTCATTGATACAAGGGTCTCCCTAATCTCCTGCATATCACAGTCAGGAGAGATAATTTTGAATAGCATTTTTGCAGGGAGTTGCTGCTCTCCTTGAACATACAGCACCTGGTATTCTCAAATGGTAACCCATCTGATACTGTCCAGTCTCTGTTTAACTTCAATCTAACAGAAATCAGTATGTCAATGCGCTGCTGATTCACATCATACATTGTCAGTAATAGCTATTGAAAGAATTAATTTTAGTAAATCGTCATTTTTACGTTGTTTTCCAAACTAATATTCATCAAAGGAGTAATGTTAAAACTGAATTGGACAATAAGAATTATACATTTAAACGATTCAGGGAGTAAAGAACTTCTGTTTACAGAATAAAGTTTAATCACAGGAGATATAAAATCGTTTTCAGAACTTTTGAATATAAAAGCGATTGAGCCTAACTGAAAACTTTAAAGCAGTCATGTGTGTAGTGATCAGTATAAACACAACTATCAAGTTATTTTGTTTCTCAGTCGCAGAATTCAGAATTCTAAAGTTGGTGATCATGTAATGTGGGTATCGTCGCAGCTACATAAATTAATCCGACTTGGCTTTGTTTTTTTTTGTTTGTTTTTTTCTTTATGGTCTATTTCGTCTGCCACGAGATTGACAAAACTCTGCTGTCTCAACATCAGCTTAAGTCTCTCACCAGCCATCAGGAGGGGGGAAGGCACATGTCCATCTCACTCGGCATATGTTTTTCTTTCTTCTCCTTGATCACACGTCAGCCATTTCTTGTCTGCGACTTTGCATGCCCATCTTTTGTGGCATACGCCTTGCTTCTTCCCAATCACTGTCCTTTTTTTTTCTTTTTCTGACGAAAGCCTGCATACACTTGCTAATTTGCATACATACTCAAACGGCTGCTGCTGTTGCTAATACCTTCGCTAGCCATCTATCTTTTGGCTACTGCTGCTATTTTCACGCGCTCCATTACAATCATTTCCTTTGAAAGTTTTCTTCTTTGAATAAGCATTTTCATTTGATATGTGTGGTTCGATCTTATTGTGGCTGATCTTATATTGTAGACTATTTTTCTAAACTCATTCTTTTTAGAGTCCTTATGTAATCCCATATTCTCTCATCCCTTCTAAAATATATGTGAATTATGCACTGTAATTTTCCTAATATTATCTACATTCTTTTCTAAGCAGATTCATAGAACACACTTGAGTTTTGATCTCGTCTTTCTTTCAAACTTCACTTTTGACTTAAAGTTATCACTAATTTTATGCTAGATCAATTTCTGTGATAAAGCTTTTATATTTATAAATATCTGGTGTTAATATTTCATAATTTATATTAAATGCTGTTATTTATTTTAGCACGTCTCGACCATTAAGTTTTTAATTTTTTTTTAAAGCCATATTAAGTTTTAAAACGATTTATCTGGTTTTAATGGTGGATTTTGATTTTAAAAAAAGTTTTAATAAGAATATATTTGATTATCTCCAGAATTCGAACAATTTATATTTGAAATGAATTCCACTAATAAAAACTGATACAATTCGAGTGTCACTTTTGCACAAGTGCAGATATATCATCAAAACAAAAATGGAATTAAAATCTGTTAGATGTGTCTTTAATTTTCAGTTGTTAGCAAAGAAATGCACTCCTCAGTGTGTGTTTGATAGAGGATGTTCAAACCGTCATTATTTGATGGTCAGACCGTCATCATAGTTTATGGTCTGACCATCATCATATTTGATGGTCAGACCGTCATCATAGTTTATGGTCAGACCGTCGTTATATTTGATGGTCAGACCGTTATATTTGATGGTCCGACCGTCGTCATATTTGATGGTCCGACCGTCGTCATATTTGATGGTCCGACCGTCGTCATATTTGATGGTCCGACCGTCGTCATATTTGATGGTCCGAATTTTTGTGACACTCTTCTACAGATTGAAGGTTCAATCCTCAATGTGAGTAATACTAAGAATACAGTTGCAAATTACTCAAGAACTTCTATCTGGTCATGGCTAATGGAATGAGAGCATTCTTCCCTGGATTAAAGGGTTTCATTCGAAATTCTTTGCAGATTCCAAAGTTCAACGAGACACATCTGAAGAAATTTCGAGTTTACATCGGCTGAAACATTGCGAAAATTAGATGAGAATAGTAGTTCAAATAAATGAATTTTTGTTTTCGAAGAACACTATACATTAGTTTAATCATCCATCAATACCTTTTGTTTCACAAATGCTGGAAACTCTGCCCACAGGACTGAACGTGTCAAATATATCTGTTCTTTAGTCAAAGTCTGTTCTAAGCATTTTTAGTGTGATTATATATAATATGCGTATACACACACTATTCTCGTTTATTTATATAAAGATATTCTGTTGTAAATGTCAAGAACAAGAAAAGACTGCCGACTGACACTTTAATGTACTTCTAATTAAGTTTTATCTACTGTTCCTAGGAAGTCTAATACGAATGTTACATTCCTAATGTCTTCTTAGAAAGTCCTCTATTTATGTGGCTGAGAGAGAGATGATTGGCTTTGTGTGCTCACCACTCCCATTCTCTACAAATTGGTTTGCCTTGATTGAGGTGAGTTGCAAGCCTAACATTATGTGAAGCTGTCCAGGAAGCAAAGGCTCTCATGTTAAAATTACCTTTATTTGATGTCCGAACATGGTTCCAGCCATTGTCTCTCATTGTGTCATGCAACTGATATCGTTTTATTCTCTCTCACTCTCTCTCTCACTCTCTCTCTCTCTCTCTCTCTCTCTCACTCTCTCACTCTCTCACTCTCTCTGTGTAATCCGTATATAGAGCCACTCTCATGTTAAACCCATCATGGCAGTCAGAGATTCTCGCCCTCTCGTCTCCTACTTTTCACCCTTAATGACAATTATATTAGTTGACAGTTCTTCCTATTCTCACCGCTGCTTGAATTTTTTAATGAAGATTGCCACATGGAAGCATGATGGAAGTTGTCTTTGCTGTCGTTCTTTGTATATCCCCCTTAATGTTATTTTTTGTTGGGGGGGGGGGAGTTGTTTTTAAATTAATCTCCTGAAATCATTTCTATCTAATAATATAAGATGCTTTATGTGTCAGATATAATTTGTCTTCTACTCGGGTAAAACAGCCTCTTTTTGATTTTTTTTTTTTTCAATTTCATTTCATTTGTTTTTATAATATACACTATGATGTTAAATGAATGATGGTTTATTTTTTGCACTAATGTTGAGGTCAAAGCATCCAATTTCAAGTCAATTCAAATTTCATATTATTTGAATTATTTTGACTTCTGTTTTAGTATTCAGTGTTATTTTCACAACATTTCAGCCAATGTAACCTCCAACCTTCAAGTGTATCTTTTTTGAACTCTGAAATTTGTACATAATTTCAAACAAAACCTTTTATTTAATCCACAGAGGTCGTATATTCTCGTTCTGTCAGCCATAATCGGGTGAAAGTTCTAAGTAATTCACAATTGTATTTTGAGTGTCGCCTACACTGAGAATTGAACTTTCAACCTTCAGAAGAATGTCACTTACAACTGAATTTTACCAAGTACTTTATCCATTACACCACGTGTAATTCAACTTTTTACACTGATATTTTTATATACTCTTTATGCATGTGTGATTGAAATCGTAAGATTCACTAATTTGTATATTGTTTTATAAAAAGTATAATTTTATTTAACTCTTCTTTGCTTTTTTTTTTAAATTGATCATTGTTTGAGTAAATCCAGACGATTTTTTTTTTTGTTTGTTTTAATTTAACATAGTTTTGTGTGGGAATAATGACTTACGTTTAGCATTTGTCTTCAAATGTTCATTTTCATGTGGTAACTGACTTGACTTTCAACAAGTTGTGATCCATTTCTAAATTTTAAATGAAGACACCCTACACACACACACACACACACACACACACTATCAGTCAGACAAATTAGTTTTTCTTCTAGATATGACTAAAAGAAAAAAAACAAAGTCAGGAATAAAATTTTTATTTAAAATTTGATTTAGCAAACATTGCAAACCGACAGAACTACACTAATTTATTTTAAATATATCATCACCTTTTTTTATTTTACTGCTTCATCTTTGAAATTAATATATAAAATCTATTAGTCTTTTGATTATTGCAGATTCACAGTATCACTGATCACCGGAAGTGTATCTGACTGGCACCAGTCAAAAATACTATACACCTGAGATTGTATTTCACACATGAAAATCATGCAATCTTGTTTAATTGGTGTCTAATGACTAAATAAAATTTAATGCAAATCTGAAATATTTGAATGTTCAAAATAAAGATTTTACTCATATTAGGTCCTTAAAGAATCTCAAAAATACTTCAAACAATGAAACATTTTAACATTTATTGTTAATTTTTTTTTTTTTTTTAAATTGGTAAGTATTTGAATTTTTAAGGGCTTCCAACACACCTTGGCCCTCTTTGCATAAAACTAAATATAGCATACATTATCCATCTTTAATGCTAGCAACTGTATTTCTAACTCATATTGATCAGTTCATTAGATTGGAACTACATCCTATACAGAGCAATGTGTGTGTATGTATATATATATATATATATATATATATATATATATATGTGTGTGTGCATGCACACCTGGCTTTATACGTGTATGTATGTATATATATATATGTATATATATATATAGCCAGGTGTGCTCACACATACACACACTGTATATATGTATGCACGTATACACATGCACACAAAAAAAGGAAACTGAATTCCTTGCATTTTTGCATGAACCATTTTCAGATTTTTTTCTTGATGAAAGTTGTGGTCGCCTGTAGCAGTAGATTGTTAAAGACAGCTTAGATATTGGAGAATATCTTTGTGTTTGTCATGAAGATTTTTCTTTCCTTTAACTCTTATATTTATTTTGCTTATATATTATTTACTTTTTACTCCTATTATATATATATATATATATATATATATATATATATATATATATATATATATATATATATATGATTTGTTTCCATCACATCAAAAGCTTACAATCAGCATTCGTAAAATGGCTTTTCAATTTTTTGTCTTTTGAAAGACGATATTGAGCTCAGAAAATGTCCCAGAGTACTTGTATTTTATGTTAAAACTCCTATTCACATTATTCCATAAACATTCCTATGAGTTGTTTTCGAAAGGAAATGGAATCGATCTTTAGGAAATATATATACATATATATCAATATTTTTTTTTTTTTACCTTCATATGCATGTCTTGAAAAAATAGAATTTTTTTTTTTCATTATCGTTTGATTTTAGAAATGTTTTTCATTTGATTTTTGTCTGAGATTTCATTAATGCTTACAACATTTTATTCATTAAAAAATATCATGGATTAACCACAAATTTTTATAATTATAGAAAAAAAAATCATTTTATAAACAGTTCTAACTAAAGGATGTGGAGTCTGTTGACTAAATTTGAAACTGTCAGACTCCATTTTCTTCAGTCTTTTTCTGTTACTATACTTATGTTTATATATCTCTATCTTTACCTTAATAATTTTTACCTGCCCTGGGACGGGTTTTCTTCTAGTGCTTTATAATATTTAACGATTGTATTGCTGTAGTTTTCTAGATGTAAATCCAATGAAACTCTTATATTTACCAGAAAGTGATCTCAATGACAAGCAGAATGTTATGATATAATTTTTATTGATTTATGCAAACATAAATTGCTACATATGTGCATACATGCTGCAATTGCGATTTTTCTTTTTTTTTTTTTAAAGAAATCAATCGCATGTTATAAGGCAAATATCTTAGAATGAACCAAAAATTCTAACAGTTAATATTTTTGGTTGATTTTAAGATCTCTGCATGATGACATAGGATTGATTTCTAAAGAAATTACAACTGAAACCTGTATGCACATATGTAACCAATAATGTTGGTATAATATGTAAAAATTATATTTTATATTATTTTCAGTTTTTACTTTGTTTTTTTTTTTTTTGTTTTTTTTAATTCAATGTGTTTTTATGAACAGTTTTTAATTCAAATAAATAAGAGATGCTGATTTCCAAAAGAAAATCAAAATCTTTCTCTAGTTATTAAGTTGTGGTTATCGTTTCTTTTCTTTTGAGACCCCCTCCTCACACGCGCATCAAACTACTCCTGAAACAACAAATTTATACTATGACACCATAAATATGGATATCCATTCCCATTTAGATAGACAGCTATAGTTACTTGCATTCAGATCAATACCCTGTTAGTAAACATTTGTTTTTAATTTGCTGGTCATCATCATTTCTTCTAATTATGAAATATACTTGGACAAATATATATATATATATATATATATATATATATATATATATTGAGAGAAAGAGCGGTTCTATTTGCGTGTAAGCATAACTTAAAATGATCTTTCCCTGCATCATCACCACCTATTGTAAAATTGGAAAAATTAAATAACTTAAAAATTAGTCAGCACATCAGCAGTTTGGCATGTAAAACGAAATTCCTATTACTTGTCACTAAATAGATTGCTTTTGCTGAGGTGATTGACAATTTGATTCATCACAGATTCAAACACCTGATGATGTATATAGGTGACTGATCTAAGGCTTAAATCATTAAATAATAAAAATAGGAGAGCGTGCGTTGTATATACATCAGCTCGCATGTAAATTCTAACGATACAAAATTATCTTAATTTAGTGCCGTCTGCTGTTTTCGTCTTAAAAAATTTGTTCGCCAATATTTATTCTCTAATTCAGTGCTTGTTCAGTATTGGTCTACAGATCACTGGCGATGTGTTCAAAAGTTTTGATGATCTGCCAAAGGGGGTGGGGAGCATTATTTAAATTTTTATTCAGCAATTCAAACATGAATGAAATAAATATTATCAATTTATCTTGTGATGATAATCTCAAAATTTAAATTCCAGTCATCATATAAAAGCCACAGTTTTGGCTCTCTATAAACAAGGAATGCCGAGCACTATGGAAAAACAATAAAAATGCTGATTTAATGTTTATCAACATATTTGTTTTAAGACATTTGCATTAGTCACAACAATTAAAATATGGTGCAGCTCTTGACTTGATGTGTACACCGCTTTCTGTCTTCTACTGATATCAATCGGTTTCAAATATTGTGTAAAACTTTAAATTTTTTATTTAGTATTATTTTAATTATTAGCAGGAAGCTCTCTGCCTTAAAATACACTCAAATATGTTTGAATTCGTGCAGATGTTAGATTTATTATTACAGAACCGATTCTATATTGAATGAATGATTCAAAGATTTAAAAAAAAAAAAAGAAAAAAAAGAATTGGGTGTCATCAGTTAGAATCGAAATCTAAACATTCACTGCTCCAGTCACATTCCTTACTGTTTGAGCTATCGATACAGAAAAAATTTAAATTAAACCACTTCAAGCTATGAATGAATTTGTGCATGCACAGAAGTAATAGAAATATGTCAGCAAGTTGAAATTGACATTTTGCATTCCAAATTGTTGACATATTTCTGTATGTGTTATCCATCCATTCAAGCAAAGATTTTACTCATTATAAACCATCCTTGGTGTATGCTTACTATTTCATGTTAATTTCAGTATTATGTGACCGCTTGTTTAAGAGGTTATTGGTTAAATATTTTCACACACACACACCTGTTTTATTTATATAGATTGTGCTATAATTTTTTTACCTTTTAATAGGTGTGATTTCTATTAATAAAATATTTGACGATCATTATTATCCACTCGCTACGAGTTCTCACACAGGCCATCATCAGTGATTACTCACTAGCAACAACCTGTGGTAATTACTGGAGTCTGAGTGACAAGTCTTCCCACATTTCCAATGATCTCCACCTTTCTCAATAACCAGTATGGGTTACATTATCACATTATCTCAACAGTCGCTTACCATTTTTTTTCTCACTGCCATCGGCCATTGATATTCTTCAGGGTTTAGGTGGCAAAAAGGTCTCCCCAAAGCCTCAGTTCTCTCCACACTCTTCTAGTGGGGTCTAGCTAGTGCTCTCCCTCCTCTGTCCTTTCAAATGTATAAAAATGTATTGAACGTTTTTTTTTTTTTTTTTTTTTAATTCATATTAATACTCTGCCAAATTTCAAATTCTACTTTTAGTGGTTTGATATTCAAAAGGTTGCCGATTACTGCTTTAATTCACAGCTTCTCAAAATTTGTTTGCTTTTGTACATGTTAATAGCGATATTCTTTGAAGAGTAGAATGAATTTTCAAATGTACATTAGCAAGATATCATGGACATGGTTTGACTTCAAATTTTTCTGTCAACTTATACCAATTGGTTAATTTAATCATGTGACATAGGATTTGTAATGACAAACCAGTGTAAAGAAATTAATGCAAATTGAGTATATTTCTCTCTTATGAATGGGTTTTGCAATTGCTATTTGATGTAAGTGTATATTGTTCACACTGCTAAATGTACATTGTAATAACAGATTCTTTTTATTTTTGACAAAGGTATTTTTAGGGCTTTTTCCGTAGACTGAAAATTTTATATTCTCTTTATTTTATTTGAACTCGGAACCAATTTATGCACAATATATACAACTTTCTTTTTTTTTTTCATTAATACTTTTTAGTGTTTACACAATCAGTTATAGGTCTGGTGTTGATGTGGAACTAGATATAAGCCCCTCATGTCTCCTGACGATAGCCAAAAGCAACTCAGTTGCGGAAGAGTGGTCCATACTTAATAGAGTGTATTTTAAAATGTATAGACATTTTACTTGTCCATATGTATTTCTCACAAGGACAAAGTTAAACACAAGGTGAGGTTTTAAAGAGGCAAGGATACAGCTCTCTAAAAAGAGGCATTCTGGTTTGGGTAAAAAAATAAAGATTGTAGGATTTCTTCTTCTCTGACTAAATATAGGACAGATCTACACCCTGATCCTAATAAAATACTGTCTGGGAGAGACATATCTAGATAAGATTCTACTCTGGCTCTGGTTAGAGGACAACGTTGATTACCCCTACTTCTTTTTGATTTAAAACTTCTCATTTTACTTTGCTTGTTGAAAAAAATTACGTACTAATGTTTTTTGAGATAATTGTATGCCTAAGTGAAAACAAAGTTTTCCCATTGGAGTTTCCCCTCTGTCTTTTTTATTCTTGCTAAGTTTTCTTGCCAATTCTTTTAAACAATACCTTTTCTATCATATGTAATTTGCATTGCTTTAAAGAAAATATCAATATTTTTTTCTTAATTCGTTTAAAGTTATATATATATATATATATATATATATATATATTTACACTTAATTTTCATTATTGAATTTGCTTTGTATTGGCAACTTCAGATTTATTTTTTATCAGAGGGTGATTTTTTTTTTTTTTTTTTTAAAGGAGATTCATTTCAGTTGAATATAATTTTTGGCACAAGTAAATTGACCAACCGAATTGAAATGCCATATGATTACTATAAACATAACAGATTTCTAAGAAAATATTTGGTTCAATAATGAATATACTAAAATCAAGAATTGATGTTTATATAATAGATTACTTTGGCGATACCAATGGAGCACAGCGAGGAAGTAGTGTTAGTGTAATTAAAAGAATTAGGATTAGTTCAAGTGACTTCTGTCATTACTAACCAACAGAGCATTAACATTGTTGATCAAGGGGGAAAAATCTATCAAGCATTTGTTTGCAGTGTGATGTATGGAAATGAAAACCAGGTTGAAGATATGTGTTGCATGGAGAGATATAATCTGAGAATGATAGAATGGATATGTAATGTGAGCCTTAAAAACAGGGTTAAATCTAATGATCTCAGATGAGAGATAAAATCTTGATAGTATAGATAAATTTATACAAAGCAAGAAACTTCATAAGTATGCTTTGGTTAGTTGATGTAGAACAGTTAAGATAGCAAGGTCAGTTGATAAAAGACCAAGGAAAATATGAGAGGATGTGGTAAGGATGGATTTGAGTGAAAGACTGATAAATAAACACTTTACTAAAGATAGGTTGCTGTTGAAATCAATTTTTAAAAGCTATATAACACATGCCAGCATTTAAAATGAACATTAAACTGATCATGATAATACTTTTGTGGCTTGATTCAATCATGAAATTTCATTTAAGACTAATTCTGAAACTTTTTAAGCTATTAATCCTATTTTTCAAAATTTTGACAAAGAAAAAAACAAACGTAATCACATTACCCCCCCACCACCACAAAAAAAAAAAAGTATATATTAAAAAAAATGCTCAGATTTCATTATTATTCTTAGTTACCACTCAAATATTGTTATACTTGCTAATGAAACATGGTTTACGCCATGAATATCATTAGTATTGGCAGAAGACTACCACCAAAGAAGTAAACTGTTATAGAAAGTGAACCTTCGTACCTAGTTTGTTTCCATATGAGCCACCTCCGATGGAAAAAAAAAAAAAAAAAAAAAAAAAAAAAAAATCTTGACCATAAAGGAGTTAAGTAACAGGTTTTTTAATAGTTAGATTAATAGTTATTTTTTTATTTTTTTTTTTTTTTTAAGACTGACTGTTCATCTCTGACATGAGCAGTTGAAAGTCAGCAACTTTTCTGAGAGTTAGTAGTTTGCATCAGGTTGTTTAAAATACTCAGAAGTTAGCCCCCCCCCCCGCAACCCCTATAGCTGACACTGACCTAGACCTGGTTTCTATAGTTGAGCATATGTTGGATTTCTTAATTGTGCACCATTTTATAAATTTCATTTTTTTTTTCCATGTTGCTATATATCATTTTTACTTTAATCTTTACTCTCCTCACCATCATCGATAAGGAAATATTTTTCAATCCATCAAATTAGATGTTCTCATTTTGATTGTGTGCTTTGGTAGTTTTTCTTTGTTGGGTGAGGGTTGGTATTTATAGTTAATTTAATATGAAATTATCTTTTCAAATATTTTGTTTTTATAGAAAATGTCGGTCAGTATGAAATTTGGAGTGATGACTCATTGTAAAAATAATAATTCATCCAAATCATAATAATAATAACAAAGATTAGTTTTATGTTAAAACCTTTAAAGATGTGAGCTAAATAATTAAATTAGAGACGTTCATTTGAAAATTAATTAATTTTGCTTCATGTCTGCTTTAAAAGAATTCCTTTTCAGATAACGAATTTAGTCTTTAATAATTCTTAAATTGAAAAAAAAGTTCATAATTAGAAAAAAAAAAATGTTTGCTATGGTTCTGATCAGTTTCAGGAGGCCATCATCCTAGGTATTACCTCCACCATTTTTTGGGTGGGGGGTATTGCCAGGTACTTGAAATGCCCTTACCTACGAATCCTGGCGGCTCTGATTCAGAGGCAAATATTTTAATCATCCTCTATAAACTGGCATCATATCTAATGTTGCTGCAGGTAAATATACTTAGTGTTAATAATACTCTTTAAAGTATTTGTTTAAACCAGGGGACGATTTATAATTATGCTGTTGAGTTGGTAGCCCAAATTTTATGGCTCAATTTTGGTTCTAGCCTAACAAAGCAATAATTTATATATAATATGTTATTTATTGCATTTTGATTTGAAAGAGACGAAGCAAGTTTTTCAAGGCTATGTATAAATTCAGTGATTTTTTTTTTATTTTTTTTTTTATTTATTTTATTTTTTTTTTTTTAGTCATAAGAAATGAAAGCTAAAATTCAATTTAAAACAAAGTGATAGACTATAAAGCATGACTAAAAAGAAAAAAACGATCAAAATCTTTGTAATTAAGTGATGGCCGTTTTTTTAAATGAAGATCTTCACAAAGATTTTGTTATTTTGCTTAGGGCATATTTAATTATGTATCATTAAAAAATGAATTAGATTTTGTATATTTAAAAAATATGTACATGGAATTGGCAAGGTCTTGAAAATATGGTTGTTGGCTTTCAAATTTAAACACTATGAATCTATTACATGAAGTCGTAATTATTCTAGATGTCTGGCTAAAAGTTGTGAACTACACGAGATAGATTTGCAAACTTCATATCCTCAGATTCAGTGACTGCAACATGGTTATGACCCCCCATGCCAATATATATATATATATATATATATATATATATATATATATATATATATATGACACACACACACACACCATCTTATTTATTCCCTTAGAATCACTAAGGAACAAATTAGTGTATGGGAGAGTAAAAATATAATTTTGTATCTTTCTAATAGTTGTTTCAAAAACAACACTGAAATTAAACCAAACGGTCACATCAAGACAGATTTTTATTATAACGAACCAGTCGCCCAAGGGTCGAGCAATGAAAGAGAATTTTTTTTAAATGATGTTACACTTGTTTTTTTTTTTTTTTTTTTTTTTTTTTTTTTTTTTTAAACTCTTCTATCTTATCTCTGCTCCCGGGCAACACCTAGTAAGCATGCTAGTAACAAGTGAAAAGAATAATTTTTGGTTGGGACCAGATGTTTTGTAATTTCCAGAATTGAGTTTTTGGTTTACTGACTCTGACAGCATTCCTTTACTCAGTAAATCTAACTTGAAAACATCAGGTATCCTTGCTAGTTTCCACCTTTTGTTCTCTCGTTTGAGATATGAGGCTTCATAATTGGTCTATGACTTAAGATTGATGGTTTACATGGAAAAACAAGTGTTGCAAATACTGACAGACATGTCTTTTTAATTATATAAATATATAATTTATGGATGAATTTTCAAATATGAATAGCTCATGAGATTTTTTATCATATTTAAGAGAGGATCTTATCTTTTGCTCAACATTTATTTTATCAGACATTTCTTTTCACAATGTTATTTCTAAATATTTTTAAGGCAGCTTCACATATTGTTTTGATATGCAGCCAGACTGTTCTCATTTGTGTGGCCACTGATTAACGGTTTCAAAGTATATACATTACACATGCTTTTTCACCCAATGTTTTGATCTGGGGCCATACAAGGGAAAGATTTTAAAGCACAATAATAGGAAAGAATTTTTGAGTTGTGATGAGTAAACGTTATGTTATGCTTGATAAAAATCAGTCGGTCTAAATTGAAATGATGAAAAAGATGTGACACGAAAAACTCAAACACTATCAAGGTATTGTATTTCAGAATTCTTAATGAGTATTGATGATTTTAATTTTGATCATTCAGATTATTACAACCAATGTGTAAATTATTAAAAAAAAATATAAAAATAAAACAAATGAACATTATCAAAAGAAATGAAAGGTAATATTTTAAAACTAAACTTTAAAACCATTAACAGGAAGAAGTTTACCAATATCATGGAGTCCCCATTTATGTTGGATAATTATAAACAAGTAATGCAATGCTTTATTTTATTTAAGTTTAAAATTGAATATTATAGAAAAAAATAAAAAAATAAAATGGCTTGGTGTGCTTGTTGATTCAACACATTTAATTAAACAGATTTAAAAAAAAATAAAATGTACTTGAGTCTTACACTAACTCTTGAGAAAAGTAGAAAATTGAACAGCCACAGAATTCTTGCTTTCCTTATTTTGTCCTATACTCCTCATATTCCGTAGGTGATGTTTCTGACGAAGGGGAAAGAATTTATATTTTCTGGATGGGAATCTATCCATGTAACACTTTTCTTTGACCATGAAGTAATATTGTTTTTAGTTTTTTACATCAATTGACTTGATGCCTTGTCTGGAGTGATTTCCATAATTTCTTTTTAATCCTTCC
This sequence comes from Euprymna scolopes, assembly GCF_053919585.1. Lineage (NCBI taxonomy): Eukaryota > Metazoa > Mollusca > Cephalopoda > Sepiida > Sepiolidae > Euprymna > Euprymna scolopes. The sequence goes on along the minus strand of NC_136499.1, from coordinate 29,134,489 downwards.
TCGAGCGGCCTCCTAGCCTTGATAAGTGGTGATTCCATAGTAAAGGATTTTTTTTTAAATCCCAATTTATTTCCCAACTTATTAAAGGCCAAATTTAGAGAAAGGATCTTCTCCAGAGATATTCCCGTATTTCCTTCAAACGATTGTCAAATGATATTTTGGTTCACTACCAAATTTGACCATATTTCTGCACCACATGCAGTTTTGTGAACAAACCAATTAGATTATGACTCCTTTTATGCAAGAAAACTATACATGGAAAACGGTTGGTGTGCAATCATTTTTCAATGATGAGGAAACCTATCCAAAAATGTGAACTAATTGTAACAATGCACATTTCATAAAGAAATTAATAAATAATAAATTATTTCATCAAACGTTGTGAAAATTATGTTGAAGTAAAATAGATGTAAACATGCCCAAAATATATAGAATACATTTTAAGAAAAAAAAACAATACAATGGTCATGTGAAGCAAAGAACAATGATTTATCTAAGAAACATATTTATCCATGAACTCCTTAGGCATTTCACACACACACACACACACACACACACACACACACACACACACACACACACACACACACACACACACACACACACACACACACACACACACACACACACACACACAGGCATGCTCTCCTCACCACACCAATGCCCCCACCGCTGTCAGCAGTCCCATTGAACATCACTTGCACCCCAACTATTATTTAAATAAATCTTCCCATAATTCCTTACCAAAACTAACACAAATCCCTGATGATGTGAAAACGATTTCACAAGAAGTTAAAACTGCAGACACTTTGAGAAGAAAAATGCTTGGACCATACATCCATACGTTCGATGTATATACAAAAATGATATGAAAAATAATAAAAAATATATATATATATATATATATATTACTAAACAGAAGCTTTCTGTTTTTAACAATGTCTGCCTATCTTTTGGATTATTTAAATTACTGTTCTCATATCAAATGTTAATCTCATGTCTATCAACGTAACCTCTGGCCGCCTTCAAGTGCATCTTGTTAAATTCTGTAATTTGTACAGAATTTCAAACGGAACCCTTTATGTAATTCACAGGCGTAGATTGCTTTAGTTTTGTTAGTCATGACCAGATAGAAGTCTTGAGTATTTCCTAATAGTATTATTAATATTGCTCATACAAAGAATTATACCATCAGTCTTCAGAAGTATGCTATTTAGAACTGATTATAACTTTTTATCTATTGCATCACAGGTCCGTCTGAATAATACGATAGAAATCGATTATCATTTAAGGAAAAAAAAAAAAAATTTGAAACCTGATTGGTTTTCATTTTATATATATATATATATATATGTGTGTGTGTGTTCTTGTTTTCTCTTAATTTATGTCTCATTTGTTTTACCATTATTTTTGCAGGAGAAGTATCTGCAACTGAAATTCTTGGTTTGAAGAATGTAGCTAATCCTGCAGAACATAGCTGTCGAGAAAAAGAACGGGAAAAGGAACGAAATGATGAGGATGATGGAACCCTGGTCTATCGAAGGGTAAGTCGCATGGTTTCATATTTGTATCTTGAAATCACTTTAACTCTATGCATTCAATTCTGTTTTTTTTTTTTTTTTTTTAATTTTTATTGTGCTTTTAAAGTTTTATTTTTATCTTTAGCAATGAAAAATATAGTAAAATGAAACATTCATATTTAAAATATAAAGATAAAATGGACGCCTCCTTTTTTATTATGGAAGGATAAATAATTGTGAAGTCATTGCTTTTTAATAACTAGTGGTCATAAAACCAGAATTTACTTGAGCCTGGTCAGTACCAGGTAGGTGACCATTTGGAAATACGAGGTGTTGTATTCAAGACATTGACATCTCTCTTCACCCTTCAAAAATCTAACGTTATCATCTCCCCTGATCAGAATATATATTAGATTGGGGATTGCTTGTAAATATATTCCCTAGAAACTTGCTTTGAAAGAAGAAGCCAGTTCTACCTGCCTAAGGTACAGGTACACAATTTTCACTAATGTTAAGTTCAAACATTAGGAATAATCAATTACCATCCAACACATGCCAGAATGTAAAATTGATGATAATTGAGTATAAATTGTGTTTCAGCATGAAAATAGCCCCAAAAGAGCTTGTCATAAGTATAACAAGAACTTAGATTATCTAATATATAAAAGGCACTGTCTGTTTGTCTGTCTCCTTATTTTCAAATTTTCTCTTCGGCAACTAAAAGCCGCAGAGCGACACTAGGAGCCTCAAATAATTGGATTTTTTATAGACTATCCAGTTAGGATAGTTTTTATAGGGTCGAAGTTGAAAAAAATCGCTATATATTTTGTACATTTATCTTGGTTTATTTTTAATCAATTCACATGTGTGTCACGTTTGCACAGTCTTAGCGTCACCAGCTTTGAATGCTACAGTTTCGGTTTCGATTCTAGTTGACGGCACCCAAATATTTTTTTTTTTTTTTTTACTTTTGAACTATCGACTCTATAATATACGAAATCTGGAAAAATTAAAATATAGTTGAGCATATTTTACAATCGGGCAAAGTTTTCAATAGCTAAAACGTTTCGGTATACTGCTTCTTCATCCAGATTTTTGTTCTAACCTGCTGCTGAAGAACCATCATAATGTGTATTTATTGATCTAGTAGAGTAACATTATCTCCTATGCAAGTTGGAAATGCTTTTGTCAAAGTAAACTTTGATCATTTGCTATGACCTTATTTCGGGGTTTTCCTTCTCTTGGACTAGTTGCCTCACTGTATTTGTGATATCTCGAGTATCTACTATTTTACCCAGTTGGTGAGGGTGATGCAGATAGTTACTTTTTCTAATACAATTAATACAATGCAGTATCTTTGGTATTTTATGACCATAAAATAGTTAATTCGTTGTACAGGGTGGAACGATAAATTTGTTGCGCTAAAGAAAACAACACTATGGCTTTATTTTTAAACTTTTATTGAAAAAATCAATTCAGATAACTTGATTATGTAGTAGAGCTGACATCTATTCAATGTAACTGCCTTCAGCCTCAATCACTGCCTTGATATGGGTTCAGAACTGGGAGCATACCTTTTCCACAAGCGCTCGAAGGAGTTCAGTGAATACTCAGTAGATGGCAATGATCAGGCTTGCTTTCATGCTGTGGGAGGTCATGTTGGTGATGTTCTCAACGTATGACCAAACGAAGTAGTCCAGTAGGTTCAGGTCGGGAGAGGAGGCGGGGCAGTGAGAGAAGGGTACAAAGTCATAGCACTCATTCTGAAGCCAAGCCTGAGTTTCTTTAGACTTTGTGGGCTGGTGCCAAGACCTGCTGCCACACCTAGTGTCTGCTAGCAGCCTCCTGATTGCGCCAGGGGATCACCACATCTTTCAGCACATCTGGGTACACTTTGGTGTTGACTTTCAAGCCGACTTCGAAACCTTGAACCGTACCGAAGACCATAACTGTGGCTGGAAACTTCATTGAGCTGTCCCCTCAAGCATGGAACCGTCCAGATTTTCATTTTGAGGGTGTTGGCAATGGTCCTGTTGTCATATCTTGGATTGGTAGAGAGCATGAGTTGTACAGCGATACATCCCTCATCTTGCTTGTTAAACATTGTTACTTTCAGACATAATAAATGGCTCATATCGCTCTTGAGATTCGTACGCAACTGGCCAACTAGTAGATGATCTACAAGAAAAAGAAAGAAAAACGGTTTTCATCAAACGGAAATAGAATCATGTTTTTTTTTTTTCTATGGCAACAATTTTATTGTTCCATACTGTAGTTCTGTCTCCTGTATTATACTTGCAGAGGTATAATTTGAGGTGTTGTGTACAAATTGGACATTGGCCCACATCATAGAATTGACAGGCAGAGTCCCATTAAAATCTGTTGCATCTACTTCTGCTGTTACTACTCTGGGCAAAAAACATGAGCTTGCAATTCCCTCCAGAAATGTTAACATAAATTGCCCACTGAAAACGTAATTGGTTGAGAAAGAAACATCTTGACGAAATGACCCAAGGGTTGTTGATGTGCCACTAAAACAAAGCAGTGAAAATCCTCTTTTTACTCACTTCCAAGTGATTTGTGGTTGTATAGTAGTAATTTACACTGAGTAAATAATAAATATGATTTACTACAGTTTCATAGATTATCTAATTATTGGAAGCACATTGATAAACATTTGAATGCATAGTCATCTATTATATAAAGGAAAAAAAGGGCAGATATATCAACGAAATAAAAAAAAACAAATTAACTCGTATGCAGAGCTTAGTATTTTGTCTTTATTTGAAAAACTTTATCAGAAATAAGTTAGCATTTAAAATATTTACAAATTTGAGAACAGACAGGTGAAAATCTTAAATTGTAAAAAGTTTAGAAAAAGAAGAGGAAAGGTTAAAAAGGTTTGGCTGAGTAGAAAATAAGAAGAAGAAAAGAAGAAGAAAAGTATTTTGTTTCACATTTAATATCTTGAAGTGGGTGGGGGTAGATGATAATGCAAGCATGTTTGAATTTAGACGTTTTTGTTTTTAAAATATTATTGTGTTCTTAGAGAAAAACTATTTGTTTTTATACCTTTTTGACCAAAAGTCTAAATGTTTTATTGGATGGCAATTTTAGTTAAACTAAATGTGATGTGGTAGAAACCTATTTATTTTGTTAATAATGTGTTAAATATGGAAATGATAATTCTCAAAGATTTTTATTGTGACTCATAAAATAAAAAATGGTTCAAGTCCAACTTGTTGAAGATAGGGATGAATTGCTGATTGTTTGCTTTCATGGTGTTTTTATGCTGGTATATTCTTTATTTAATGTGTTCTTGTTTCACCAATATAATTTTGTCAAATTCTTTGTATAGAACAGAATAAATGTCGGCATTAGTTGTTAGTGTTTTTTTTTTTTTTTGTGTGTGTGTGTGTGTGTGTGTGTGTAGGTGATAGATCTGTCAGAAATAGCAGGTGTGTTTCGCCTCTGTTTAATAGTTATAGCTTTCAGCATGCAATATACAGAATAAAAACATATCTATTTTTTTTTTTTTTTTTTTTTTTTTTAGAACCCTTTTAAACTTACCTTGCCCTTTTGTGCTAACTGTATTTCTATCCCCCCCATATATTATACGACTGTATCTCCACCCCCCCTTATATTTTATACTCTTCATATTTTCTAATGTCTGATTTTAAATTTGCAAACATTTTAAATAATTTCATTTCTGACAAAGCCTTTTGAATAATAAAGGCGAAATATTAAGCAATAAAAAATAGAATAAAGTGTGTTCATGATAAAAACATGGTTTCCAGTTTTGACTGGATTTGTATTTGGGAGAGAAAACTTTTTGATAGTTTATACATTTTTATTATAAACCTTAACGATTTGCACATTCTTATTTAACACCTAAATAGGGGGGAAAATAAAAATGTATATAAACGATTGTATATTTTTATTTTGTTCGTAACCATTTTATATTTTGAAAGTTGTGGCAAATAAAAGCAGTTTCTTACGGATTTTTTTTTTTTTTTTTTCAAGGAAAGTTTTTTTTATTTATTAATATTTTTTTCTTTTCATAACTTGGAAAATAACATTCAATCTGTGAATATATTTCTATCTATAACGTCTTTTGCCGCGAATGAAAACTAATAAAGTTTCAATGCATGTACATTTTGAAAATCCACTTCATTTTTTTATTGTTTTTATTTATCTGACGTAGATATAATCTAAATATCATTTCTGTTTTCCTAAATCTTTAGCTGCGTCTCACACTGACATGCGCAAAATATTTATAAATGTGCCTTGAATATTAAAACGCGATGTGGTGGTGGTGGGGGGAGTTGCGAGTAAAAATCAGTGAATTGCGTGTATTGCACGTGTGCATTTTGTAATGTCAATGTCATTTTTTTTGTGTGCGTGTCTTACCTTTTCTCTTACTGTACAAATTTCTGTGTTGCATTATCTTGTACTTTAATATTGTCTCTGCTATCTTCTGTTCGTGCCCCTTTCAGAGCGTTTGCCTGCTCCTGGTTGGTGTACACTTTTCTGGTTATTTTCGGCACTTAGACATTTTTCTCAGCAGCACACGTTGTTGTTTGAAGATCTAAAAGACATCAAGCAAGAGAAGGAAAAAAAAAAGTGGGGTAGGGAAGGAAGTATAATTAACCCTGGATGATAAAAGGCAATGGACACAATAGACATTGTAACAAAATGTGACTGATATGCAAGCAAAATACAAAAAAAAAAAAAAAAATGAAAGAAGTAGCTTCTTACAATGACCGTTATATGACTTGATGTTTTTTTCCTCCTTTTGTAAACCTTTTTTTTTTTTTTTTTTGTATTTGTAAAATTATTTCATCTCCTTATTCTATTACCATTCCAATGTCTCTATAGTGAAACAAGCTTGCTGCTTCATTAGGACATTCCTTGACATCTATTCCTTTAATTGGTAAGAGATGAGTATGATGCCCCTTGTTGTAGGAGGCAGTTGGAAAGGTTATATCATTGAGGAGGGGGTGGTGGTGAAAAAAGACATCCCGACTCCCACCTCCCTCTCTGTTAATGAACATTTCATAGACAGCTCTATTATTTGTCATCTTGTAACAGGTGGTTTTCAGGTTTGGTGTTGGAGCATCCTCTTTACCCCCCCCCCTCCTCCTCTCCCCCTTTCTATATATCTTTTTTGTTTTCATTCATTCTGTTTTTATCTCTTCTGTGTTTAGCTATAATTATGTCCTTTTTGCCTCCCATATGGAGAAACAGCAAATGATAAGGAAACTTTCTTTTAGCTTCAGCAGGTAAGGAAGCCAAGTTAATGCCATTAAAAAAAAAAAAAAAAAAGTCATTCGCTAATAGATTGTGGCTCATAGTTGAACCGACACCGCAAGTTCTAGGTTTTAATTATCTTCTTTTGATGTGTCTACACATCTTTCTAAGACGCTTCGTCCGTCAGTTATGTTTCCATGACTGCCATTGTTAAGTACAACAATTGAACGAATGTGTCAAAAAATGCATTCAAGGGGATCTCTATTTGCTAATCATACTTCAGCTCGAAATAGAATTTATTGGTCTGTCATGCTTAAGTTTGTAATATCATTTTCCTTTTGTCTGTCAAACTCAAGAATGGACGTATCTTGAAAATGCCCCCTCCTTTTTTTTCATAACCTCCATGCATACACACACTTTTCCTGTCTCAGCATCACCCCCCACTCCAATCTGCCAACCAATAGACTTTTAATATCCTTGTCTTGAACTGTGAAAAAAAAAGTAGAGGAAATAGATATTGTTGCTGTATCTTGTCTGTCTTTATGCTGTCTTAAAACAACAACAAAAAATAAATAAAAACCATAACGCATTCTTTCCATTTTTTTTGTGTCCATCTTCTTTCAGCCTTTTTCTTTTTATAAAGATCAATCATCTGTCAGAGCAAGGTAGCCATTTATGCACACACAGACGTTCACACGCACACCTCTAATTAGCAGTGTACTTTTCTGCATCATTTTGCTGCTTCCATTTTGTCCATCAACGTATCATGGACAAACGCATATGTACATTTGTGTAGATTTTATATATATATATATGAATAAATGATCATTAGTGTGGTTGATGTAGAATCTGGTTGCAATAGAAAAATGGCACTTTCATGCCCAATGCGATCATCAGTTTGAGATTCAATGATCACCATGGTGTCAAATTGACAATCATTGTGCAAGTTTGCTTTTGTATTATTACTAATTAGCTGTCTATTTATTTGTGCTCTCTCTTTACGGCAGAACATTTTCTCCTCATAAATAGGTTCATATATTTACTTATGAGAGGCGTTCCAAAGGTAACGCCTCCTATTTTATCTTTATTCTGCCTGAATAGATCAGAGGGGTTTGCAAATTGCATTGTTGTGGTGACTGCACTTATGCATACATGTCCTGGAAGTTTCATCTCTCTGTTGCAGATATTGACGATGTGAGACTCTAAGAAAACAACTCCTGTCACGGATGTGCATCAGAAACAGAAATGTGTCATTGAATTCTTAGCGAAAGTGTATTGAGAATGGTGGTGACTATGTAGAAAAATAAATCCTGGAACACAAACAGTTGCTCATTTTAATGGTATCGCTCCTATCTTCATAACTCTTATTATATATAAAAAAATATAGACTTTACTTTTTAAATGATCCTTGTATATATGATGCGTTTGGAAGGACGACATCAGCACCACTTGATACTTTTCACAAAAAAAAAAAAAAAAGTTAAATGGTTGGGTCATAATGATACTTAATTGAGTCTTCAAATGGGGTTTAATAATCGTGTAATGGAAGAAATTTATTAACTATTTAAATACAAAGACAATCTTACAATATCATTCTAACATAAAGTACGAATTTAACCAGATATAGTTATAAATCATATAGAACATAAGTAGGGAATTTAAAGAAAATCTATTGTCTGAAGTATCCACATTTCAAAAGATGTATATCGATTATTCAAACACATTTTCACATAAAAACTTTGAATTCAACAGTGATTTTTTTTTGTGATTAGATTCTCCTTGATATTTTACGTGTTTTGCAACAAAAATCTAAAAATTTCAACTTCGGGTGCTTAGCTCGTTTTCCTTATGTGTGTGTAATATCCACTAAAAGAATAACTATTCTAGAACAAGTCAAATTTTTTATTCAAACAAAAGTTTCACACCACTTTTTGTGTCCACATATGAAGATTGAAACCATGATATGATGATATTAATGTTTGGAATCCTTATTTCAATTTTGATCAAAATCCATGGCATGATTTTGATTCTAAAAAATGTATAAAGTTTAACATTTAAACTTATGAAGGACTTGAAATTTCAGGAGTTTAGCTTAATTGATGCCTAATAACTTGCCTTCTCACGAGGGCATAATTAGACACAAGGTCGGCTTTTAATGTGGGGAAAATCCAGCTCTCCCCAAAAATGGGCACTCTGGATAAGAACAAAGAAAAAATTGTTAGTCATGTAAGATTTCTCATCCACTGACTAAGGACAAAAGGTGAGGTATAGTATCAGAACAGATACTACTCTTGTACCGAGGGCCAAGGAATTTAGAAGAGATTATTCTACATTATTCCATAGCAATTCTCTGAGATATTCAGACTACGGTCTTTATTCTTATTCATTCCTCTTTCTCTCAAATCCATCCTTATCATTTCCTCCCATGTTCTCTATTGCCTTTCCCCACCTAAGCTTGATACTTCAACTTTTCTACATTTACTATTATTTATTCAGAAATTATCCTGGCAGTCTCACAATATACAGGGTCCACTCATGAATTTAGCCCTAGTTGTACAGGTTTGGTAGATGTGCATAGATAAGGACATGATGCATGGGTAGGCCACATGTATAGCCTAATATAATCTGAACAAACGTTGACCATAGTTCTTGGAGACTTCAAATTTTCTATTTCAGCCTTTTTTAATGATGCTAAACTGTATTTTCCCAAGCCGCCATTTATAAGAGACTAGCTTGGATGTCTGGTGTTGCCTGGGTGTTTGGAGGTGTGTGTTGAGCAAAAAAAAAAAAAAAGTGGTAGTCGGCAGGCAGGCTTGAACCTGTAACGCGAAGGAGAAAAAATAAAGGATAGAAAAAAAGTGACGTCTTAGCCGATGTCTCCATGGTCCAACCGGAAGTGAAGAGCGTTGAAATTAAGGCTAGTCAATCGACAAGAGTAGATAACTTGCGAAAAAAAACAACTTCTTCTTGTAGAAAACTGTCCAGTTAAGGGTGAAAACTGCCCAGTTAAGGGGTTTTGGCCAATTTTTTTTATATTTGTTGTTCGAAAGTTTGAGGTTTAAAACTATACTGGTTTTGTCATGTTCCAACGCGTCTGTTAAAAGTTTTAGTGGACATACAAACATACAGATCTTATATAATAGAAGGAAGATTTACTTTCCAAACTCTAAATCTTGAGCTGTTTATTGTTATTGGATGCAGATAGTAAAGAAACTATGCCGAGAAAACTTTTTCTTGTTTATTGATTGTACTTAAATACGCTTTCACATTTGACAGTCCATATTTATAAGACAATTTTTTTTTTTTTTTTTTTTTTTTTTTTTTGTGTGTGTGTGTGTTAATAAAGATGAAATATTAAAAAGCTTTACATATGAGTTAATTTTATTCAATTGTTTGGGTTTATCTGCTTTTCTCCAATTATTTTTTTGTCGGATTTTATCTAAACTTTTTCTCCACACATTTAGTTCACTAATTAGTAACATCGAAAATGGAAACATGTTTATGTATCTCTTCATGCGGAAATAGTCACCAAATAATTAGCTTTGCAGTTGAAGTATTTTTTATTCTGTATATATATAAAGAAAAAAAAAAAATACAGAAAATATTGAAGTTGATAATGATTGATTTTTCTGTTTATTCAAAAACTCCTTTTTATCTCATCTGGCCAATTATTTTACCTTGTGTGCCCATCAGAAGTTTTTACTTTACGAAAGAGAAAACGAAAACAAAGAAAAAAAAATATCAAGAAGATCCGAAATAGAATGTTGAATGTGACTGAAAATAACTTAAATTTGGAAATGTTATATGGTTTTCTTGAGTATCTTTTTCAAGCATTCCGAGAAAAATGATTTGAAGAAGTTCAACTTGGAAGAATATTATTGATCATTTTGGTTAGAGAGTAAAGAACCTTCGTTTTATGTACTTATTTTATTTGGAATTTTGAAAATTGAATTTTTCTGCATACTTCATTTGATGTATCATATATGTGTGTGTATAAAATTATACATTATACTAGCAGAGATACTGCGAAAAAATAAAATTGGTCTAATGTACTGGAATAAAATTTAAATTCTAGCATGCATATATATATATATATATATATATATTATAGGCAGTATTTTTTCTCTAAAGCATATTTCATTAAATAGAATAGAAGCTTTTTGTCTATTAATTCTATTGTGGATTCTTTCCAACTTCTAAATAATAGTCTTCACTTCTGGCAGGAACTGATTGATGTAATCACCATATTTTTTGTAAGTCTGTGTACTTTCCAGTCCTTCTGGATTCATCATCAGGAATGGTGTTGACCAATATATATATATATATATATATATATATATATATATATATAAAATAAAAAAATGCATATATTTTTTTCATTGGTTAATTATTTTTATAACTTGAAAAACATTTCAGGATGTTACTACGAATTGTAAAGTTTATTTTATTAATAGTAGTTTTTTTTAATTTTTATTAGTAATGCTTCTAGTATTTCAAAATTCTACAAATTGTTCAAAACCAGTTAGATTAATCTATCCCTGACGATGAATCCAAAAGGATTGAAAAGTACTCTGAGTACAAATATGTCAATTACCTCAGCCAGTTCCCGTCAGAAGTGAAGACTGTTATTCGGAAGTTGGAAAGGATCAAAAATAGAATTAATAGACAAAAAAAAAAAACGTCTATTTTATTTAATGAAATGTGTATCTTATTTTGATACTGTTACAATATTCGAATATCTGGAATTGAGAGAAATCATGTGTTAGCTCCATGAAGTGATCTCTTGATTTCTGAGAACTTCAATTTAAAATGAAGTGAAACAAATTATAAGAAAAGAGATTCTTGTTATCCAGGAAATGTTGGGTACTCAACTTTAAACATGTATACACACATAAATCAAATTAGAACTGAGCTAATTTAAGATGGCAGAACTTTGACAAATTTATTAATATTCTTTTAGCTAAAGAATAATAAATGTGGTTTATTGTAACGCATCATTGTAGTTTCATAGGACATCTTAGCAAATATTGTGTATCAATCCTTATAATCTTTATACATTTGTTTATAAAGACCATTAAGATTAAAATTAATGACTAAATTTAACTTGAAACTGTAATAAAGTGTTTAGATAAGTCAAATCTATTCTTGACTAGGGGGAGGGGGCTGGGATTGCCCTGGTGTTTAGGTGATGTAGTAAGGACCGCCGGGGGGGGGGAGGTTCAAAACAACAGTAGCGTGGGTACCCTGGTGTGTGTATAAAAAAAAATAGTAGGCAGACAGGCTCAAACTCTTAACGTGAAGGAGAAAAACGGTATTTAAAAAAAGGTGTTAGCTGAAGTCTCCATGGCCCGACCGGAAGTTCGGAACGTTGAAATTAAACATAGTCAATGGAAAAAAAGACGATGACTTGCTAAAATGTCGGCGAAAAAAAGCGATCCCTCCTTGTACAAAACTGCTCAGTTGAGGGTGAAGGAATGAATGTTTTTGGACAGTTTTTCGAAGGATGGAGCCTTAAAATTATACCGATTTAAAACGATACCGTCGCCTCTGTTGAAAGTTTTTGACACACACACACACACACACACACACACACACACACACACACACACACACACACACACACACACTTTGCCTTTTTTTGGCAACAATCTAAGTTTCTTAGCCCTATGACTAATCAAATATTAAGCGTTCTAAATCTTAAAAATTTCAGATAAGTTGATTTAAAATTTTTTTAGAAAAATTTCAAACATTTATCCATTTAATAAATAACCACAAGGCTAAGAAACATAGGTTTGCAGCCAAGCCAATCTACATAAAATATATTTGTGTTTGTGTGTTAAATTGAAAACCACAACAAAAAAACTGTTTCACTTTTTGTTTTATATTCAAATCAAACAAGAAGAGAAAAACGATATCGCATTTTCTGTTGTTTTTGTATAATTTTTGTGAAAATACTTTTTTCACTTCTCCCGTCTTCCTCCTCCTCATTCCTATTCTCACGCTGATTTGCTACGTTTCTCATGATGATGGCAGACAACAAAATCTGAAATTGTAGCCTTCAATTCTGCCATGGCTTATGATTATGTTTTTAATCTTTTATTACCTTCGGAAGAATGGTGCATTCTTTGTTGCTTTTTCGCTCGATATTTTCAAAGTTTTTTGTTTTTCTCAATAATCAATTGTTTTTTTTTTTTTTTTTTTTTTTTTCGTAATAATATTTTCTTGATGACTGTGTGGATAAAAACTATCAAATAATTGTAGGGATATTAGAGACGCCAACCTTTTTAATATACTTGTATGTGTTCAGATATTTGTATGCAGAGGATTTACTTCTGAACTAATCGTTCATTATAACTTTTACAACACAGCTGCTAAATGGGTCCAAATGTGGGCTATATTTAGTTTAACTTAACAGGGTAAAAGGTGAAATTCAGATACCTGAGTTTTGTAAACTGATGGCCAAAACCACCTCCAGAACTGGATGCTAGTCTGTCACTGGTTTACTTACAAGTTTAGTACCTATTTATATAGGCGAATAGAGTGTTTTGATTACATGAGTTAAATCGTCTATGTACTAACAAAATTCAACATCGATTAACTTTGATCTGACGAGAAATAGTGTGTCAATATTATACAACTATAAACAACAATAACGAATAATGTTAATATTATATAACTATAAATAACAATAACGAATAATGTCAATAATATATAACTATAAACAATAATAACGAATAATGTCAATATTATATAACTATAAACAACAATAACGAATAATGTCAATATTATATAACTATAAACAACAATAACGAATAATGTCAATATTATATAACTATAAACAACAATAACGAATAATGTCAATATTATATAACTATAAACAACAATAACGAATAATGTCAATATTATATAACTACTAGCGGGGGTACCCGGCGTTGCCCGAGTGTTTGTTTCCGGGACGGGGGGGGGGGGAGTTTTAAAAAATGTTATGGTAGGTAAGTAGGAAGGATCAAACCCGGAGTCATGAGTAAAAGTAGGAAAATAAAGTGTGAAAAAAAACAAAAAAAAAAAAAAAAAAACATCTGCAACGTTAACAGTTCGGCCACCAAGAAAAGTCCATTTCAGTTGTTTAGGGGGGGGGACCAAAAAAAAAAACCACTATGGTAGGTCGGCGTGAACGTGAAAATATAATGTGAATTGTCCAGCACCCTAACCACTACGCCACAGAGCACTGCAGCTTAGTTTAGTGATTTTAAATAACTTCACATGATAGAACTACGAAGCCAAACCGGTGTTCTCTTCTCAACTGTTCCTTGTGAACGATCTCCAAACGGTGTTAAGTGGTGGCAGGGGGAGGAGGAATTTTTAAGAGAGAAAATATTTTACCACTTCCATTGATCTTAACCGATTTTGGCCGTGACTTCTCAGCAGAAAAAGTATAGAAATCTAAGATTATCGAGGAATTTGAGAACTAATAAGCCTATAACAAACCTCAGATATTGTTCTGCCGTTTGTGCATAATGTATTTGCATGAAATATCTTGATTTTTAATCCTATTAAGGTCAAAATCCCACGGGAAAAAATGAGTTCATTTTATTTATATAGAGATAAACAACAATAACGAATAATGTCAATATTATATAACTATAAATAACAATAACGAATTATGTCAATATTATATAACTATAAACAACAATAACGAATAATGTCAATATTATATAACTATAAACAACCATAACGAATAATGTCAATATTATATAACTATAAACAACAATAACGAATAATGTCAATATTATCACTATAAACAACAATAACGAATAATGTCAATATTATCACTATAAACAACAATAACGAATAATGTCAATATTATCACTATAAACAACAATAACGAATAATGTCAATATTATCACTATAAACAACAATAATGAATAATGTTAATATTATCACTATAAACAACAATAACGAATAATGTTAATATTATATCACTATAAACAACAATAATGAATAATGTTAATATTATATCACTATAAACAACAATAACGAATAATGTTAATATTATATCACTATAAACAACAATAACGAATAATGTAAAAATATGATAGTGGGGGGGGGCAAAAAAACGGTGCATGTGGTTATTTTATTTTTTTTTATGCAAAAGTTATCTTCAGAGACTTTATATATAATCTGTTGAGTAATGATGCCATTTTTTTCTGTTTGGCATCATAATGAACATCAGAATTCTAAACGAAGAATAATTCTTCTTCTCTGCTCTCCCTTCCCAAACCCAGAAGCAAAATGTGTCTGTTGCTTAACCCAAAGGAGGTCTATTGGCTTAAACACATATTCTGACCGAATGATTCATCAACTTTTACTAGCCAACTAGTTTTATTGTTGGCCAAGGCTCTCCTCCCAAAGTGCTTATCAATCTGTTTATGGTGCCTACTCCCCCTCCTCATGTACAACTTTATGGAGCAGCTGCGCTTAGACCTCCCTTTTCTATTTCGTTTCAACTTGGTCTTATTTATATGCAGTTTCACATTTGCCCTGAAATTCTTTTATACCCTTGAGTTTTCTACATGGCATTTAGTTGTTGGTGTGTAATTTAACGCAGAATATGATACACATTCTCCAAATCGTCCAGAGAGTTCATTTCAGAATTTGGCAATTGTTTTTAACTTGACCGAAAGGCAATAACAAGAATGGAAACGCTGTATAAATAAAATGAAATTCCTGTAAGACAAGAATGGTTATTCTTACGATGTTTGCGTTCAATTTTTAATTTAGCGATAGAAATGCTATTTGAAATTAAAGCGTCACAGATCAGGATTCTTGCTGAGGATTTATTGAATAGAAATCTAAATATATATTAGAAATTAGACTTTTAGCCCAAAATAAGAAAAAGTTATAGCCCGTTGACTTAGTGTTTTATACCAAATTAATGGTTGAATATGGTTACATTTTTGCTCATTTATGCATTAAATATTAATCCCTACTAATCCCTAGCTGTGCATCGAACAAATATCATAATACTTAGCTTGCTTCATCTTATAACAAAGGTGCATACAAAATTTTAGCCAAATCGGCTCAGTAATTTCCTAGAAAAAGTGGAATAGACAGATAAACTAAGAAAAATATAGATATATCATTGCATTGCAGAATGACGTTTGTTAAAAACTTCTAAATTTATGTACGTTTTGGTTTGTCTGCATTATCACATATCGACCATCTTGGGTTATTTATTTCCAAGATACTATGCCTATTGGACCTTTTATTTCATACGTTTATCTAGTGTTGTCATGTTTGTGCTGACGAATCCCATTTGAAGGTTCTTGATTTGGTGTGTAAATGTATCTGCAATTGGATTGGCCCCACCTTTCCTTCTCCTCTGCAACCTCTCTTATAGACGTGATGTTGTTAATCTCAGTTTTTTCTATAAATTCTGTTATAGCATTTGTTCTTTTAGAATTGTCTGATCTATTCTCTGCTTCTTTTTGACTTATTGATCTAGTGGTCTTCATAAATTTGTTGTTTTGATACCTCATTGTAATACTGCTTCCTATTCCAGTAGCTTCTTTTCAAGAACTGCAATATTTTGGAACTCTCATCCTGCTGACTGTTTTCTCCCAACCTATAATCTTAATCTCTCTCTCTCTCTCTCTCTCTCTCTCTGGATAAAGGTTAATGGGCATCTTTTCAATAATCATCTTTTGTTCTTGTTAGCTCTTACGTGAAGTGTTTTCACGTCTTGTATGGAGCGATTTCCATAAAAAACAAAGAAACAAATCTTAATTTTACCCATACGTGGGAGATGGGGTAGCGTATTCATACTTTCTCCAACATTTAATGTATAATTGAACAAAATAAATCTAATAGGATTTAAACCCGGCATAGTTGATACCATAGTCTGCAATGTCATCCATTATTCTCGTGCTGTACTCCTTCATGTTTATTTAAAGAAAATTTTGTCTGCAACATAAACAACCAAGTTCTGAATTTTAAAAAGAATTCAAATTATTTCCGATTTTTCTGCACTTGAACGTCACTTCTTTGTATGAATTTTATTTTTCATGCCTGAAGAAACGCTTTAAAATCTTGTAAATTAGATTAACAATTTCTTAAACAGAATGTTTTTCCTTTTTTAATAGTCAATATTGATGACTATAGCGTGTACAATACCCATTTGGTTTACTTTGTTCCTGTATTGATACAGTTTAAAGTATTCAAATGTTAGCAACGACAGCAATTTGTACAACTTGATCAACAATTTACTTGAATTTGATTTTCTGTCTCTTGTGAACTGCGCCCAAGGAAAATGTGAAATCTAATTTGTGTCTAGAAAGCCGTTCTTGGTTTATGTTCTCACATTTTCTAGACATTTCCTTGCCTCCCTCTGACCAATCTTTGTTCTTGTTGGTGCTGCTGCTGCTGCTGTTTCCATTGTGCAACTTTGATGGGAGTCATAAGTTGTGTGAAGTGCAATTTCTTGCCCGCCCTGTCCTCCGTTCAAATGAAGCAATAATTTCCCTACCAAATTTTTATTTTTGTTATAAAAGAGGTGTGTGTGGGGGGGGGGGCTATTTTAAGTAAATCATTTTTTTTTTTTTTTAGATGTGTTTCATCGATGTAATTATCTTTGTCAAGGCACAGTATTCCGACGTTATTTTACTTTTATTTTTTTTTACTAGGGGTTCAGTACGTATTAAGGTCCAAAGTGCCATTCAAGGATAAGGGTTACTAAGTGTCAGGTAACCGGTCAAACAACACCGTAATGATCAGTAATGGTGAAACTTGAGAATGGTTTATTAGATTGGTGGAAAAATAATGTCGTTTTTATATATATAGTTGAACATCAAAAAACATTTTTGCACCTATCTAATATTTAAAAGGACAGTTCAACAAGAACTTGTTTATATTAGACTTGAAAGTAAGCCCATGGTATTGTTCCACAGAGGGGTAGTTTTATTGAAAGAAACTTTGCACGTGGAGTTTTTAAGTTTTAAGTACAGATAGAGAGTTAACAGTTATAGCTTAATGAGTTTGTTGCAAATATTTTGCTGGGAGGGGTTGCATAGGTAAAAGCTCAGTTGATCATCTACTATAGAAAATAATGATAGAACAGAGGTAGACTCTTCTTTTGGTTTTACTAAAACCAAATTGGCCCGACTTCCTAATCTCAAAAAAATGTGGACGATTATTAATCACGATTTCATTTCTTTTTACGTTTATTTTTCTTAGTGTGCACAATTAGTCTGATGGATACTCCTGCAGGATATGGAATTGAGGAGTGCAAATCTTTTTGGATCTACTCTGGTCATTTCTGTACCGACACCATTGGAAATTGTATGAACCAATTCCTCATGCTATCGCCAAAATGTCAACTTGTATTTAATTAATTGTATACACTAAATCAGCATAATTGCATTAACACATCAGTTCTTGTTAGATCACTGAAGTTAAATGTTGAGCCTGGTCAGTGACTATTTGGAATACCAGGTGCTGTATGTAGAAGGATGTCTGCACCTTGCTACAAGAGCTGCAAAACACCTAACATTGTCATCTCTCTTGACGGGGATATACATGTGATTGGGAACCTGTTGTGAATTTTATACTTCTATGAAACTTCCTCCTTCAGAGGAAGACTGTTCAACATGCCTACAGTGAGTGCCACTTTGGTACGGTCATCATTTACAATATTGGTTATTTAACATTAAATAACCACAAAGCGTTTTTGTATAGCGCACACACACACACACACACAACTTATTTCACTTATATGGATATTCCAGAGAGATTCACTATGTGCTTGAGCACAATATTCTATCATATCACAACATAAATACAATGCATGGAATTTATAGTGTTTTTGGACTTTGTTTATTATTGTCATTTAGATGTTATCACTTTGCAGCAGTTTATTAGCTGTAAAACAAACAAGAATTGGAAAATCTACTGTAAATCCACTGCCCCCCCCCCACTTCAAAGTTATATACAAAATAGCAAATAATGTTCAATTAGATATTTTCCAACATAAATCATTGGTTAATTATTACATAAAATAGACAAATGAAATCTATCTTGTATTTTCACTTTTTGAATTATTAGATGACACCAATTAAGAAGTGTGAATTATTGGAGACAATTGATTATGAAAGGTAGCTGAGAAACTAATGTACTTGCTCTCTTCAATAACGTGTGTTTGATTTCTATATAAAACCTAGGATGAGTTTAAATTTATCCACAAGAAAACTATTGTATTTATCTTCACCCAAGAATTAATGTTTTCATATTATATATATATATATATATATATATATATATATATATATATATATATGACAGGGATGAATCTCTCAGGTAAGGAAGATATTTTATATAGTAATTTATAAAATATATATGCCGATTAAGCTACACTGAATATTCGGTGTTTCATCCACTCTAGGATTCATCAGGCTTATGCGCGAATTCTGTGGTTTTTTATCGTTTTTATATGGTCCTGATGAAACGCCGAATATTCAGTGTAGCTTAATCGCCATATATATTTTATAAATTATTAACTAGCTCTACCTATGTATTGAGCACTTTTGAAGTAAATACTTAAAGTTTGCGCATAAATCTATACTTTCGTATATTAATTTTATGTGAGTAAATGAAGTAGTTATAGGTGTATATATATATATATATATATATATATATATATATATATATACAGGGTGACCCAAAAAAACATAGAAAGTATATCTAGAACATATGCTGTAGAACGGAGAAAAAAAGGCCAAAGACCCTAGTGTTTTGATGTGATGTTTTGAATATAATAAACTAGTTATGACCAAAGTGTCATTTCACTCAGACAAAACACTAAGAAACGGGGCCTAGTTAGAGATGGGGCCCGTTTTTTTGGGTCACTCTGCATATGAATAAGTTAGCCAAATTATGAGTAGGTAACTAGATCCAATATCTGGAACATTTTTTTGTTCTTGTGGTTAAGGGAGGTGGTGTTTGATCAACGCTGCTGAGGAGCCATGATTTAATATAATGTCTTATTTTTAAATCCTCAAAAAAGTGCTTCATTGTAAACAACTGATGATCCCTTAAATTAACATTAGGACTATTGTGAATTCGAAAGAGCAAGTTGATGCAGTGATTGCAGGTGATTAAATGACTTACTGACTTAATTTAAAAATTAAATAGGTTCTTTTATATAGTTTTAAAGGTTAAAAAACTTCCAAGACTTAAGTTCAATATGTACAGATGATTTAATGATTAGACTACATGTCTTTAATCTCATGGAAAACACACCCAAAGTTATTTATGGAGTTATATTTTTAATGCTCTTTATTTGAAAAAAATTTTTTTTAATAACTATATGTATGAGAAAATTAGGATTAGTTTCAATTAATAAATCTCTAAATTAGTATCTTTAGCTTTCATTTGGCCCATTTAAGAATGTTTGTTATGGGCTAGGAGATCAGAGTTCAATCTTTGATCAAGTCATACCAAAGACTTAAAATATTGTAGTTGATGCTCCCTTGCTAAAGACTGAGCATTATAATGGAAGAATCAAGGGCAAGTGGAGTAATCCTGGGAATGCAGTGGCACCCTCTCCTACACCTTTGTGTAGCAACTAATGAAAAAGGAGCCTTTGGGTCACCTTCGACTATAGTCAGTTACTTAGCTGGACGAACTAAAGGTGATCAAGGTTGGATTTTTTGTATTGTTTTATAAATCCAATTTTGTTTTATGTGATCGTCATTGTTGGGTCTGTATTGAATGGTATTATATACATGTTTCTTCTTTTTTAATTCTTTGTTTCAGTTGATGTAACATCTGACCAGCTTCAGGTGCATTTTGTCATACTTTGCAATCTTTGTTGAACACTGGAATTTATTAAAAAAAAACATTTGAAGTGAACCTTTTATTTAATCTACAAGTGTAGATTATTCTCATTTCCTCAACCATGCCCAAATAAAAATGTTAATTAATTTTTATTTTGTTATCACTGTTAAGTGAGGATTGAATCTTCCTTCGTTTTTAGGGGTTTTGTTTTTCAAATTTTGGTTAATAATTTTTTTAGCTAAAGAGTTTGGTAATGAAATTGGTTAAAAAAAAATCAGTTGTCTCTTGCTTCTTGTTTGCATAAACAAAAAAGTTATACTACTATAAAGTTTTGATGAATTTAACAGCTTTTAATTTATTACATGCATAAATATAGTGTTATGATCTTTCTAACTTATGAAGAGACATGCAGTATTATTATTATTATTATTATTATAAAGTTATATATGTGTATATATGTAGAAACTTGTATATACAGAATAAACTCCTAAACTAATTAACTGATCATTAAAAATTTGAGCACCTCTGATTAACATAAAGGATTGTAATATAGGCTATATTTAATTTAGTTTTGTGCAAAAGGGGAGGAGTAGACATACTTCATGAAAATTCAGATTTTTCCAATTTTTGTGAGATTTTTAACAATAGATAGATTTCAAGTTGTGTTCCCCAAGTTTCAGTTCCTTTTAGAGTATTTTAAAGGGTTTTTAGTAAACATAGTACGGACAAAATCTCCTATTTGAAATTTATATATTTCAGATTTGCATTAAATTTGATTCACAGTCATTATACATCACTTAGGCATGATTCCATAAATTTCAATCACTTAAGATATTTTTTTTTTTTTTTACATTAATGTTTTGTAACCTTATGCCTAGAATCCTTTTATATATATATATATATATATATATATATATATAACTACTTAATTTATACACATAAAATTAATATACGAAAGTATAGATTTATGCGTAAACTTGAAGTATTTATTTCAAAAGTGCTCAGTACGTAGGTAGAGCTAGTTAGTAAGTTATAAAATGTATATGGCGATTAAGCTACACTGAATATTCCACGTTTCATTCACTCTAGGATTCTTCAGGCTTATGCAGAAGAATCATAGAGTGGATGAAACGCTGAATATTCAGTGTAGCTTAATCGCCATATACATTTTATAACTTACTATATATATATATATATATATATATATATATAAGAAGTTGAGTTCTCTGGTAAAGAAAATAATTGTTTCCACTTAGTAATCCTTTTCTATAACAAATAGATATCTCTTGGTCACTGTTAGCATGCTTAAATATATGTAAACAAAGAAAGTGTATAAATAATTTTTCTACTTTTAGTGGTTGGTTTGTTAGTGCTATGAATACAGTACTTGGCTGCTATTCACTTTTGGATATGACTGTCCATTCAGGTTTCAAACCTTGGCGTATCTAGCGACGCTGATAAGTCAGGGGATGAAGCAGGGATTTGTGGATGATTATATTTTACACATGTGATTATTGTGTGTGTATCCTTTATGACCAGCTGTTATATTAAACAATCATCAGTGTGGCTAGCCATTGCAAGTATGGGTATCTGTAACTTTCATTAAAGAGTACAAAAACTTTGTTGACGAAATGTTTCACAGAATAACGTTTATAATTTCAAGTTCAACCTGGTTAATGGAGGTATTTTAATACTCAAATGCTTGCAATCACTCCAGAGACAATATTCAGGGAACGGGACACCCTAAGGACATGTGGATGAAGTGTAAAGAGTTTATGGTAAAGCATTTAAAGTAGTAGGAAACGTAAGTATGATATGTAAGTAAATTAATAATAGATAATTTTCGTTGTATCAGCACATATAGTTAATGACACATGTCAATAACATAAATCAACTTAGAATAAAAATAGCTGAGTTAAACCTGCAGGTCTTGCATGTTAAAAAGCTCAAAATATCCTTTCAGATAGAGCTTTATAGTAATAGTTTTTAAATCCTAAGGTAAACTGTACACACACACACACACACACACACACACACACACACACACACACACACACACACACACGTGTGTGTTCTAATCTTTTTTTTTGGTCCCTTTTCATTTCATTTTATTTTTAGAAGGTCGTCCCGGGAGTAATTTTCTTATCAAACTAATTACCTCCCATGAGATACTTCATTTCCTTTCCATATATATATATATATATATATATATATATATATATCCCACTTCACCCCTCATTTTTACTTTTTTAATATTTAAGAAAGTTATTTTTATTTTATTTTTTAATCCCTCTACTTGTCTGCTGAAGAGAGAAAAATGAAACTGTACGCCGTGGCTGTCACATGCATGTATGTACGCGCGCAGAAAATAAAGTCGTGGTGGATGGGCAGAAGCGAATAAGCAAGGAGTAACGTTGTGTACGCTGTAGTGATTCATTGACTGGGGAAACAATAGATGTCAAGAACAGACTGCTGCGGATGCCGTAGCGGTGAAAGGGATGCAGTGGTGGTGGTGGCCACTAGAGAAGTGAGATGGGAGGGGGTAGAATGCTGGGTTGGTGATGCTAAGTTGCAGCAGCGGTTGCAACAGCAGAAGGGAACAGGAGAGGGGAGAAGCTCATCATTGTCGCAGTCGTCACTGTTGCTGCTGTCACTTGCGGAAGGTGGTGGCAGTGATAATGGCGGCGGCAGCATCTTCTGCCATCTGTATGATGTAGTTGTTCAGGCAGCAGTAGCAGTTTGATGAATCATTCATCCCCTGGGGGCCACTGATGGTGGTGGAATATGACATCCACATCTCCACCCTCATACCCAAAAGATGTACCTCTTGTTTTCTGTCTCCCCTTACTCTCCGACCCCCCCCCTCCGCTGCACGCACACACACACACACACACACACACACACACACACACACACACACACACACACTGTTCCCTTTTCGCATACTGCTACTTCTTAGCATCCACTAATAAGTCCCTGTCTGTACCCCGCCACCTCCATTCAACCCTACTACCCCTCTACCCAATAAAACATGGAAAAGCAGAGAATTAATGGTTGATGCCACTTTGACTGACTTCTTAGATGCTTGCTTTTGAAGGTGGGTGGGTAGATGGGGATTTGGAGTTTCATCTTAGTGTTGGTTAGTTCTATAAGAGTTAGTGGTGCCCAGGGTGCCATTGTAGGTTGTTGCCTGCAAAATAGATGGCGTTTTTTTTTTTCCCCCGGGTTCGCAGAGTGTGTAATTTTTAAAGTATAGAAAAGAAGGAAAAAGAAAAAGCACAAAACAAAACTAACCCCACTTTTGTTTTGGTTGGTGGGTATCATATAAATCATTCATTAAAAGTTTTTTATCCTCAATTTAACTTTGCTGAAAAAATTTATCTTTATTTTATTTTATGGAAATTGCTCCAGACAAGTCATGAAGCCACTTGATGTAAGAAGCTAAAAAAATACTACTACTTAAAGGTAAAACCTAGCCAATGATAAGCTTTATATTGATAGATTCTGATTCAGTGAACAACAATTCTTTACCCCTTGTCAGAAACATTGCTCATGGAATGTGAGGATTAAACAAAATATGAGAAGCGATTTACAATAAATAATCCAACATTCGCTACTTGGCTTTCGGGACAAGATCAAACTGTAGTATCTGTTCTTCAGATGCTGCACTTCTATTTCTTATTCTCTTTCGGTGGAGGAGAAATCCTTCACGACTGAGACAATTTTTATTTTTGTACCTTTTCTCCACGTTAAAAAACGACCCTGGTGTCTAACTCTGTCCCGTGGGGAGGCATAGTAAATAGGTACAATAAATAATCCAACACATACCCAATTATTATATTTTATAAAGAAGAATATTGGACCCCCGACAAAAAGGGGGTGCACCTGTAAACCCTTGTCCGTTCGTCTGTTTGTCTGTTCATCCATTTGTACTTTTCACAATAACTACGCCATGGAATTTTTTGAAATTTTGCACAAACAATAAACATGACATGAGTAAAAAAAAAGTAACGGAACAGATTTCCCGGGAAAATTCCGGTTGCCTCCATAGGAGTGCCTAAAATTGACACTTGTGCTTATAAAAAAAAAATTGATTCCTTGGATTTTCATAAAACTTTCTGAAAAGTTGTAACTAACTGATTTCTATATAATATTGTTTGTCTATACTTCATGATAACTCTTGAGTGTGCCCTAGGGGCTCTTTTAGGGCTAATAAAGTCTCCATTTTTGGGACTTTTTTTTTTTTTTACCATATTTGTCCAAAATTTTCTGTGTATGTCTATTTAGCAGTTTTGCATGGTGCAGAACTCAAATTTACATATATTAAGGCCTAAAACTGCACTTTTTGTTCATTTTCACCCGGATTTGATGTCTTCAGGGAACTGTTGGGGCTAAATGGGGTGGGGGCAAATGCTGAACTTAGTCATTTTGTTTCTGCCTCGTTCACTGTGCACTCACAGGGGACTATGCATGCTTCACTTGTTTAATTAATAAAATGTCCTTTTTCAGAACCCATATGCAAATATCACAAAGTTTCATAGAATATCCTGCTGGTTTGCTAGCTATGAGTATATTGATAGATTTTGTCATTATTGAATAATGAATTGCATCAGAAGAACTTTCGAGTTTTCGTATGAGATTTTTAAAAGAATGCGAATATTTGTAATAATTTTACTGCTATTGATTTGCTCGTGTTCAACATATCAACCATTATATGGTCATTCCAGGTCAATAGAAACTTATCTTAAACTACATAAAAAATATGTAATACTTGAAGAATATTATTTTTAGGATATTTTAATTGGTTTTCTTTAATGTTTATACCTATGTAAACTAAAGTACATAAATTTGGATTTGTGCATTAGTTGAAATGATTCTTTGTTTTATATATTATGTAACAGTCGACGTGGATTTACAAGTTTAATTTAAAATTTGATTCATTATTAAATCTTGATTTTGAATTCGTATGATTTTTTTTCACCAGTAATTAAAGAAAAAGTATCTGTATAAACGAAAATGATTTCAACTTTGATCAGAAATATACTTTGATGACTACATATATCATCCTATTTGAAAAGAGGTTTTGTATTTCCAACCTTGTACTCCAAGATTGTCCTTCAGTATTACTCGTGATGAACTTAAGAATAAAATACTGAACCATGAGAAACAATAGACGTGTGTGTGTGTATATATATATATATATATACACACACATTTAAGGTTTTGAATTATTCAGATATTACTGAAAGTGTGTGCACATTGCACAGTACTGAATAGAAAAGAATGTTCAAAACAAAATTTCTTTATGCATTTTGTTAACTCCTCTCCTCCGACGATGAGGAAAGTATGTTTTCGAAACTCCATGGATTAAGGACTTTCACCTCTATTTTCTTGTGTATCCTTTCCTAATAATTTCTTTTTTAACTCTCATTAAAGTGTTTCTCAACATATTTTATTAAACCGATCTACTTATATATTTTCCAACCGGATTATTTCTCACTCTGAAGTATTACTTCTCCACTTGTATTATCTTTTCTTCACTGTAAAACCCACTTCACATTCCACTGACTTTTAAATTTTAGCTATTTGTTTTGTTTTTATTTCAAATTTCATCGAGTGAGTCTTATGCACACTGGAACTTTTACCCCCAGCTTGTCTGTTCTTTTTTCCCCTATTTCCTCCATTTTTCTATCAAACGTTTTTAACAGAAATGAACACATTTATTTTTGCAATTTGGGACTATTATAAATTGCTGTTTCATTTAATTCCTTAATCAGCAAATTTTAGCTCTGCTACAATAATTTGCTAATTTCTTTCCTTTCTCTGATGAGAATAATAGCAAGAATAGCATTCTTTGAAACTCTGTGGAATAAGGGGTTTTGAAAATCGTTTTTGGAGTGTTCTGTAAAACAAATTTAATTGTAAATTTTAATTTAGTTTTAATTTTTTTTTCTTTCTCTTATATATATTTTACTTATTAGTGTATATATTATCTATTATTTATAATTAATGGTTCCCATATCATGTTAAATTCTATACTAGGTTTACGTAGTAAATAATTGTCTCCCAGCATACGTGCTTCTTTGTGTTATCTTACTCTCCACCGTTTTTCTGTTTATAATTTTTACTCCATCCCATAATGGTAGATGGTTTTCCTTTTCCCTCCAGATAAGGTCAGCTATATCTGATTTTTCAATCTCTTCACATATTATGGCTTTTCGATGTTCTTCTAACCGTACTTTTATTTGACAACATGCCTCACCTTTGTATAGTTTTCCGCATTCACATGGAATCTCATGCACACAGTCCTTAATCATTTTTTTTTCTGTAAGGGGTTTGACTTATTTGATTTATCTGTTATATATGGTTCATCAACTCCTTTTCTATCATTTAATGCTAAAATGCAACATCCATTGTCAAAATATTTCTTATGTGAATTCAAGAATACAAGTTACAATTTTACCTAGAGCTAATATGAAATTGTGGGTTCATACCTTTCCCAACAAAACTAGTTTGCAAGATAGGATTAGGTAGGATTTAATCTTGTGTAGCTGATTCCCTTTGAAAAGAAAAAATAAAATAAGATAGAAAAGAAAAATGATTTTTATCTATAGTTTTTAATATATTTTATGCCAGTCTCATTTGGGAATTAAAAAAAAAAATTTTTTTTTTCGTTTCCAACTTTTTTCTTTGATGATTTCTTAAATAATTTAATTTGGCTTATTTTCATCTTCGGTGACATCAAAGCCAGATGATGCTTTAAAGGTTTTACTTTTTAAAAAATCGACAGAAGTTGCATTTCTCTCTTTTTAAAAACATTCCTTAATGCATTAAAAGTTTTTACTCAAAACAGATATATATATATATATATATATATATATATATATATATATATATATATATAAAACAAAAATCAACTTTTCAACATTTTCGATTTATTTGGCGAAATGCTGCAGGGATTATTTTCCCTTTTGCCTGTTTTTAAAAATTTCTCTCTTTATACATGCATATATATCTAACATAATATTATTGTGTAAGATTGACATAGTTGTACTTAAATAGCATTTAAGCTAACATATCAAACTTTGATTCTGACTAGCCAATTTTTAATTGTTGCAGCATAATAACCCACTTCACTAAAGTATATATATTTTAAACAAATATATATTTCTGTCTGGAGAACTGGTAAAATGGAAGCATTTTACAATTCCAATCGCAAAAAAAAAAAATTAACAAATCGTCCATGAAAATAATTCCTATGTTTTGCACTAAAGACCTAAATAAAAAAATTATTGTTCTGTATAAGTTTAAAACGTGTACAAACAAATAATTAAAATGAGTTCATTGCATCCCGTAGAATGACACCTCGAATACCCATACATGCAAGGCAATTCCTGAATCCTGGGAAAATGATCTGCTATAGTAGCTATTTGTAGTAGAATGGAAACATTAATAATTGGTTGCATTCAATACTACCAAGACAAAAGCTCCTTTCCTTGAATAACTAAAGATAAACCTTTCCAACCACCAATTTTCATGCCCGATAGCTGTCTTCTGGAGAGTCCAATGTTAAAAGGCAAGCTAAAGTGGAATAAGTACATAGAAGATGCTGCAAAAATTTAGGCTTTTTCTATTGGTTTAGTAAGGTTCTCGTACCTTCCAATATTCTATATCTTTATAAAGCCACCATTAGCCTATGCAGGGAGTACTGTTGCTATATCTGGTGTACAAACCACTAAACAACCTCTCCTTCCCGGACAGAAAGAAAAGAATTTCTAACTTGATAGGTTCTGCACTGTCTGACAAATGCAACCCTCTGTCACAATGCTGCATCTCTGCGTGTTTTACGAGTACTTCCCTGGATGTACTCCAACAAATTGATTGCACGTATCATTTCAGCATACTCCTGACCCACCCGACTAGCAGCAAAATCCAACACCGACACTGTACAGCCACTCTACATGCTGAAAGATTTTCTACAATAATTTCTTCCTCAAATAAGAATATTTTCTATAATAATTTCTTCATCAAATAAGAATATTTTCTATAATAATTTCTTCATCAAATAAGAATATTTTCTATAATAATTTCTTCATCAAATAAGAATATTTTCTATAATAATTTCTTCATCAAATAAGAATATTTTCTATAATAATTTCTTCCTCAAATAAGAATATTGTCTATAATAATTTCTTCCTCAAAGAAGAATATTGTCTATAATAATTTCTTCCTCAAAGAAGAATATTGTCTATAATAATTTCTTCCTCAAAGAAGAATATTGTCTATAATAATTTCTTCCTCAAAGAATATTGTCTATAATAATTTCTTCCTCAAAGAAGAATATTGTCTATAATAATTTCTTCCTCAAAGAATATTGTCTATAATAATTTCTTCCTCAAAGAAGAATATTGTCTATAATAATTTCTTCCTCAAATAAGAATATTGTCTATAATAATTTCTTCCTCAAATAAGAATATTGTCTATAATAATTTCTTCCTCAAAGAAGAATATTGTCTATAATAATTTCTTCCTCAAAGAATATTGTCTATAATAATTTCTTCCTCAAAGAAGAATATTGTCTATAATAATTTCTTCCTCAAATAAGAATATTGTCTATAATAATTTCTTCCTCAAAGAAGAATATTGTCTATAATAATTTCTTCCTCAAAGAAGAATATTGTCTATAATAATTTCTTCCTCAAAGAAGAATATTGTCTATAATAATTTCTTCCTCAAAGAAGAATATTGTCTATAATAATTTTTTTCCTCAAAGAAGAATATTGTCTATAATAATTTTTTCCTCAAAGAAGAATATTGTCTATAATAATTTTTTCCTCAAAGAAGAATATTGTCTATAATAATTTCTTCCTCAAACTACTTGCTTTTGGAATTCCATCCCTACTTATTGTTTTCCCGCTTGTATCAATATATAAAAATTTAAATATAATGTGAGCGAGCGTCTTGCTTCCCCTTTCCATTAAATCCGACCACTATTACAATGCCAGGTAGACGCAGCTAATATTTCTATCTTTCATAAGTTGTACTTTAAAAGGAAAAATAAACAGAGGGCTTCCTTCAAACGTAGCTTTAAACAGATTTTATGATCTCCATTCATCTCGCATGGGGGAAAAAATAAGTTACTGTAAAGTGAGGGGGGAAAAAGTTATGTTTCTAAAATTACTTCTAACAAATCTTCACAATTTCCATTTTTTTTTATTTCCTCTCTGGATATTCTGTCTTAAATATTTAATGCTATTTTCTCATTTACTCAACTTTTCCCTGAAAATAGACTATAAAAATATGATACAATTTTTTTTTTGTTTTTTGTTCTTCTTTTTCTAATCATAGATCACAAAAATAGGTACTTCATGATCCTTTCTATCAGTATACCCAAGAGAAATATCTCACCTTTTTCAAGAACAGATTTTTAAGTTATATTTTTAATTAACTTCTTAGTTTCTCTATGACCAAAGTGTTGTTGAACTAGTTAGGTGAGTTCACAGAATTAAAAAAAGAATCTCTAAACTTTTCTATCAAATAACATTTTAAGACTGTAGAAATATATTTAACATGAATTTATTCTTCAAAACGATACTCAAATAAGATATATTAAAATTTCGTTAATCCGTGGAGTTTCAAAGAATGTGTTTTTCTTATCAAAGGAAAGATATAAGCAAACGAATATTATAGCAAATCTATGAATTTACTGGTATTGGCATTAATCGAAACAGCATTATATGAAAGCTAGTAATAATAAATGCAAAAAAAAAAAAACTTGCGTAAAGAGTTTATAAAATGGGGGGAAAATAAAAGGATAAATTAAAAGTCAAGGATTAAAAAATCAGATATGGAGAGGCCAAGTATTAACAATACGAAAAGATAATAGGAGACAATGGTTCCATAAGAAAAATCCGTAATTATGCTGTTAACAGACTCAAATTAAAAGCCAAAATATGTGTAGTAATCCAAAATGTTTAATCTAGGTTTGTTGAAAAATCCGTTTGCCAAGCATTCAAGGAGTAAAGATTATTTAAATCCGTTAAAGTTTTTTTTTTTCTTTTAAGGACAATTCAACATGCAGTGATACCTTGGATATCAAACGTTTCAGTTGTCAAACAACTTGGTGTTCAAACCAAAAGTTGGAAATTTTCTTGGCCTGGGAGTTGAACGAAATTTCAGAGTTCGAACCGCCGGCTTCACTTCAAATGTAAAAAAGCAGCTGTGTCCCTCAATGGAACATTGTAATTCATGCTGGTCGTGATATTTTTGAAGTGTAGTGTGATGAGCCAATCCCACTCCAACAAATTTGCAACTAGAGTTATATTTAGAACAGTGTCATCGCAACCCCTTCGACAGTCTAGACAGTGTCTGAATTATTTTTAACACATCAGCGTGGCACTAGAACCACACAATTTGATTGGTCGACTCCTTTTTTGTATAAGACAACAGAGGACCTCGAGATGTCCAAAAAGTAAAAAAAAAAAAAAGAAAAAAGCTCAGTAAACTTCAATATGATGAACAGAGCGGAAATCTTGGGATGACAGTAATTAATTGTGCAAAAAAAAAGCTTTGTTTTAGAAATAATTGGTTTATTGTCATGTAAAAATTTTTAAAATAAAGAAGAAATGGACATAGTTTTACCATTACATGAAAAGAGAAATAAAAGCAGTAAAGTGAGTGCAAAACGGAAAATTGCAAACGACAATCGAATTTAACAAGGAACTGATAAAGAAATTTTAAAAAGGAATACGTGTGTCAGCGCTTGCAAAGGAGTATGAAATGGTAGTACAATTAAATTTATAAAATCCTTAAAGTTTACAGATGAAAAAGGACTTTTAAACTTTGGAACCAAGTAATTCTATTTCAATTAATTTAAAGTGAAAATATTGTTTCAGTTGTCAAACATTTCAGCATTCGAACAAACATCTGGAACGAATTATGATCGAGTACCAAAGTATCACTGTGTGTGTATGTGTGTGTGTGTGTGTATATATATATATATATATATATATATATATATATATATATATATAAAACAATTTGAGTAGAATGCAAATTTTTTTATATAATCAATATTTTGTAATCATGCTGCAAAAATTCAGCCTTAACCAACATTGTAGTTATCTCTTAGATTTTTTTTTAAATGTTATCATCAGCACAAAAAATTCTTTAGTAATTCTTTTACAAGCAAAACTAACAATTTTATTAAATGATTGCAAACCTTTAACATAACATACTTTCCCTCATATATGGAAAAGTTTTCATAGAAAATCAAACAATTACACTAAAGGATGTTAAAATTACAGAATTGAATGAAACCTAAGGATTTTAATGCAGTCACTTATATTTTCCACATGACAGATTATGACATATTGATTTTTTTTTTTTTTTATCATTCTTTAAAATGCTAAAATTTAAGAGATTTATGAGACAAAGCAGACAAAGACAACTGTTGCTAATAGTAGGTTTTTAACTTACAGAACTTCATGAAAAAGACACTTCTTTTTCTGTTGCTTATTTTAGTTTCTATTATTGAACAATTTCTGTAGTAAGATTTGTCTGGAGTTAATTTGATAAAATATTTTACACAACCTAAAGTTTCCATCTATTATTTCCAATAATAAACGAGAGGTTTGAATAAATATAACTTAATGTTCTGACATATTTGACATCTAGGCAATGTCAGATACGTCTCTTATTTTCTCTCCGTCTCTCTCTCTCTCTCTCTCTCTCTCTCTCTCTCTCTCTCTCTCTCTCTCTCTCTCTCTCTTATATATATATATATATATATATATATATATATAAAATAAAGATCTTGTTAAAAATTTATTTAAGTTTTCAAAAGAGCATAAACCTGTAAAGAAGGTATACAAAATTTTAATTATCTGACAAGTACAAATAAAAAAGAAAAATTTTATTTCATGGAGTTTCGAAGAATGCAGTTCTTCTCATCAGAGAGAAGAGGGTTGCAAAATATACAATAAATTTTGCAGATTAA
The DNA here is from genome assembly GCF_053919585.1 of Euprymna scolopes. Classification (NCBI taxonomy): domain Eukaryota; kingdom Metazoa; phylum Mollusca; class Cephalopoda; order Sepiida; family Sepiolidae; genus Euprymna; species Euprymna scolopes. The sequence goes on along the minus strand of NC_136499.1, from coordinate 29,101,891 downwards.
TGCATTAAAGTAAACTAACAATAATCATACTTGCATCAAAAAAGTTATTTAACAGTTAGTGACAGTTTATAGAGATTCAATGAGATTAAGAAAGCAAGAAATAGGAAAAAAGGGAGACCCAGAGTAGTAGTAGTAGTCAGGATCAAGTCCACGAATCAAATAAGTGATTTTTTTTTTTTTTTTTTAGACTATTTACAAAATATAAGCCTAGACTAACCTATAATTATGTTAATAGCGTTTACCTTGTTTTGCAAACTCAAAGCCTTTAAAAGTTAAAGCTTAAAACAACCATAAATCTTTGCTCTTCATAATAGAAAATAAAAAATATTTTTTGGTCTCATTGAAATCCTGAAAAGAAAAAGCATTGGAATTATATTAATGTGACATGCTAACACTAGCATTTAGGTCAGCGCAAAAATAAATAAATAAAAGGTAGACCAGATTTTTAAAGATTTATTAATGCAAAACACTTGTACAATTTTTACTTTATTTACTTATAAAACACCTACAACTTGTGAACAAAAACTATGAGAGAAATTATAAAAGGAGGGAAAGATCAAGTGATCGAAATAGGAAGTAGCCTGAGGACATTCATAGTTGTGGTGGTGTTGCTATTATTATTTCTTCATCAGATTTTCAAAATCAGATTATATTGGAGTTGGCGCAAAAATATCTTTCAAATAGAAACATCAGTAAACAAGATGCCACATTGATATACAGAAGGTTAGGCTAACTTGCCTCCACTCCAAAAAAAAAAAAAAAAGAAGGTAAAAACACATTATTGCAGCTATAAATATATTGTAATTATCTACAAACCTGATTTGCTACCGGTTATTTTGTAAATATTTTTCAAGCAAATAACAATTTCCGAGAGATGAGAGTTTGGGAGATGTGCGTTCGATGAATATATAATAATAAAGGTTGGCTGAGGAAATGTACGTTATTTTATTGGAGCATGCCTTGACAAATCAAATAATCACACACACACAAAAAAAAATAAATAAAAATTATTATTAATTAGAGGGAAAAAGTAAATGTGGTATAAAATAAATGATATATGAGATGTATATAACAGAAGGTATGTAACTTGTAGGTTTATCTAATATATAGAATTATATCTGTTGGATTTTAAAATGCATAACTAAATAGCATTTAAACTGACAAAATAGTTTTTGATTCTGGTTATCCAATTATCATTTGTTATTGTTGTACCATGTTTTTTTTTTTTTTACAATAAACCAACATTGTTTAAATTTATTTTTTTTTGAAAAATACTTAATCTGATTTGATAGTTTGTTAATATCGAGACATTCTTAAATAAACACTTCAGTTTTGATGCCTGGCTAGTTAGGGCTGAAAACATATGTTGCATGGTGAGAAATAATAAAAATAATATAATGTATGTGTGATGTAGGTCTTAAAGACGGGTTTAGTTTTAATGAGCTCAGAGTAAGATTTAGCTGGACAGTATAGGCAGATGTGTGCAGAAGGTACAATGATATGGCCACATTGAAAGAATGGATGTGAATTATTGGGTTAGATGTAGAACAGTTGAGGTAGTAGGTTCAATTCATGAGGGAAGACTAAGTAAAACATGGGGAGAAGTAATGAAAATGAACCTGAGGAATAAAGACCTGTCTAGAAAGAGGTTACTTTGGAAGTCAATTTCTTAAAGCTGTTCAATGCATGCCAGCATGTAAAGTGAAGGTTAAACTGAATATGATGATGATGGATCAACTAAGGGGAATAACTCTTATACTTCTCTCATTTATCATTTCTTATTTTTCTTTTTATAGCTTAGATACAGCACCTAACAAAAAGGCGTGTTTATCAAACATTGATTTATTTGCAAAATAAATTTTAATGTAATAAATCCCAGGCAACATTAGGTCAGTACAGTTAATAATAATAATATATTTAAATTTTATTTTAAGTGATCAAAAAATATTGGAACAAGTTGGCACTCCAAAAGATCAGTCTTTGCTGGAAAATAAAAATAAAGACCAAGTTATTGTCAATTAGAACTTAACAATCTAAAAAAATTAGCAAGGACTCGCAGGAAAACACCAACTGAGAAATAACAAATGTTCTAATGAATGCAAGGCGAAAAACTGCCAAGAACTATACACCACTGATTCTGTGTTTACGCTCTTCGAACTTGTATAACAATATGAAAATCAGCTACTAAGAAACAGTTGTTCAGATAATGAATATGAAACCGCACTTGGCAAAACAATTTTTGTGCATAAAAATACTCAATATCTTTTCAGCTAAAGCTTTCTCCAAATATATATATATAAAATATCTTGATTTAATTGTATATATCATGTTTATTATAAAAAAATCGTATATCTGAACTGAGATGTGTGTGTGTGTGTGTTTGATCTCTATTTTTATTGTAGCATCCCCTAAATATAGGTAAATAAGACTTTAAATAATTAATAATAATAATTTTAATAATGTCATATTTAGTTTTAATAAAATAGAAAAAAATGATTAGCTTGAAAATTCCATAATTATGAAAATTTTAAGCTTTCTTTTTTTTAAAAATCTTGTGATTAATAAATGTAACCTAAACTATGTACGGCCCTGTCGGTGGGGCATTAGAATACACCGACTGCCTCCCTGCAGAGGGTAAAAGTCCCTCAATGGGGGTCCTGGATATGACCTTAAACTATATCCAGTGGTGAGGCCCCAGCTTACGGGCTTTGGGGAGTGTGGAGCCACCCTTTAATTACCATTGCTCCCAGGTCCACTCTGACTTGGAGTGGTAGTACCTGTTAGGGTTCCAACTATGGGTTAAATAGAAACCGACTTGAAAACAACAAATATATTCTGTTAAAAATTTTTCTTCAAAATCTTTGGATTCGGCATTAAATAACCTGAAAAGGGTTGATATGCCGTAAAACAAAAACAACCAACCAACTAAACTATGTATTTATATTTTTAACCGATTTGTTTTTATAAATGAGTTAGCAATCGTATGTATGTACGTGTATATACAGTGGAACATCTAGATATGAATGACTCTGCTTATGAAATTTTCAGCTTATGAAACGTGATGTGAAAATTTTTAGTCCCTGCATATGTAAAAAAAAAAAAAAAAAAAAAAGATTCAGGCTATGAAAGATACTAGTGAGAGAAAGACTATTTTTCACGCACTAAATTTTGCGAAAATATATATTTTTTTTAAATCGGGGTTTATTCGATTGAAAACTTTATTGATAATTCACTGGAAATATTTTTTTCTTGAACTTGGAGTTTTTTTACTTACAACTCCATGAATCAAACTTATTTTAAAAAATAAAAAAAAATTAATGTACGCATTACAATTTTTACCACATTTGATAAATATAGATTGAAGAAAGTTTTTAATTTTCATTCTACTTCTTTGGAAATCTTTGTAAGAGTAGGCGGCTTTGTTATTTTTCTTAGAAAGCGCAAATTAGCTGTAAGAAAATCCATTTCACATTGAATCCGTTTTCTTCTGAGCACTTACATGCTCATAGACTTGATTGCTGCTGGGACTTTACGAGTAATGATTAAAATAAGTGATTTTTAAATAAAAAGAGATTGTCATATTAGTCGTTTTTATTAAATAGAATTTTATATTTGCATGTCAAAACAAGTTAAAAAAAAAAATATCAAGTCAACAGTTTGGTACTATTTGACTTTTATTCTGGTTTTTCCCTTATCAAATTTAATGAGTGTTCGAAATGAATGCTTGAAATAGATTAGGCGATTTACATGTATCTTGCAATTTTCGTATCCTAAAAGGCATTTGGCCTTTTAGGATACGAAAATTGCAAGATACAAAGCCACTTTGAAATTAATTAATTTCATATCTCGAGGTTCTATTGTACATATATATGAGAGAAAGAAAGAAAAGATAAACAAAATAATGACGTGACTGCTAATAATGCTTGTGTGGGCTAGATTTGATAATTCAAAACTTTGTTTGCCCCTCTCTCCCCAACTTAGTTTTTTTTTTTTAATTTTCTGCCAATGAATCTTAAGATATCACACCTTATATATCAAAATAATTGTATAACTTTCTTCTATTAAAGGCTGAAAGAAACTTTAATTTTTTTTTTTTTTTTTTTTTTTTTGTAGGTTCATTTTACTTGAAATATTTCATAAGTAGTAAGTAAAGAGAAGTAAAAATCAAGTTTCTGGGAGTAGTTTGAGGTGTCTTTTGATTTCTTATAAAATTTCAAGAAAAGTGATAAAGATTTGTCATTTTAATTTTAAAAACAGTTGTGTAAAAAATAGGTCTCAACAATTGTGTTTTGCATTTTTGGCTATTCCAATCAAAATTTTAGTACTGATTTGCGATAGATAAAAACAAGTTTCATATTTAGAAAGATTTACTTTTAGTCATAAATATTTTTGAGATTTGACCAGAAATATATGAAAAATTGCAAGTTAAATGAATTATGGTTAAAGTCAATAAATATAACACAATAACAACGGATTAGCGGAGAATGTTTATAAATCGGTACCTATTTAGCAGGGGGTAAAATTGGTGACTTTTATTCTGTTATAGGTATATTTCAAGCCATTCATTCTGCTAAATTCTACGAACCGAGCATAAGCACTAGTCCTTTTTGGCTTAGAAAAGGGAGCTTCACTTGAATAATTTTGTATTAACATAAGCAATGTATTTTTGAAGAGGTCATCATATTACATTTGGTCATCCACTTACACATTGCAAACAAGCATGCAAGAATGTTCAGTGTCCAAAACTTGATTATTTTGCTTTCCTTATTTAACTGGTACATTTTTCTCGCATTTTTTATTCATGCATCTTCATATTTTTTTTTTCAGCTATTACTTATTTTCTAATGTATCTCAACTCCTTTCAGATGTGTTGAGTCATTCCCTTATGGTTTAGATTCTATCCTGCACACTTTGCAATTGTTTCACTACATCTCTGTTCTTTTTTTTTTTTTTTCCTCTTTTCATTTTCTCTACATCAAGCATGTTTATATTTGATTGCTTGTCTCCTAAATATTTTTGTACCATTTATTCTGAGCTTAACGGCAGATGGACAGTCTATCTGTTTTGGCATATTATTTCTTATTCACAAAGATTCTCACGTGCATCATTAGCAATAATCTTTCACAGGTAAAAAAAATAAGTGATATTTTACTCCAAATTTGTCGATGACCGGAATTATGTAAATGATTAAAAAAAAAAAAATTATTGTTAATTTTAGACGGTGGTATACTGAATGCAAGTAATGGACAGTTGCAATATCGAGGTGTCTAGCATCTATTCAGATACTGAACTAATATGTACAAGGCGTGTTTGGATCAATTCCCACTTTATTTATGCTGTTATATTCATTTATTTACAACTGAACGAATTTGTTTAATCAGGTCATAAAGGGTTAATAACAATTAGTAAGTCTCCTCTTTTTTCCATCATCATTGCAACTAACTTGATGTTCTTGTAGTAGCTGTTTACAAGTGATTTCTAACTAATAACAACTGGTGGTTTTCTCTTAATTGTGAATGACAATAAGTTTCCTCAAGATTTTAGTACTTTCTATGATCTTTCGAGTTAAAGTTTGAATTGTGCTTTCCTCCTTTGATCTTGTTATCTTGAACCGTTCATAACCATTTATTGTGGGACTAACCGATCTTGATGCCATTACATTTTTTTTGGGGGGGGGGGTAGGGTGACTATAGAAGGTTTAAAAAGTATCTAGTGATAGTTTCAGTTCTCTTAGATTCATTTTGGAATATTCCATATATTTCTAGCTGTTTACCATTTTATTTCAATTTGTCATGATCATTATTTGTATTTTTATCAATGTTATCCATATTTTTTATTATTGTTGCTGTTCACATTCTAATTTATCATAGTCTTTTACTCATTCTTTTTCTTTCTAGTTTTTAGTTCCTTAACCATTTTCTCCTATTGTGTTATCCGTTCTTTCTCTTCCTGCAATTCTTGTAAGAGTTTAACCTTCAGATTCTCATTAGCACATTTATTACTGTAACTTCCATTATATATATATATATGTGTGTGCGCGTACCTATGTATATAAATATCTGCTATTTGCTCACTCTGACTCCAATTAAACTATCACCACATTGTATCAATCTACTAGATATGAAAATGCTATACCACAAGGCATGAGCCACAGAAATTTCCACCTTTTTTTTTTTTTTTTTCAAAAAAAAAAAAAGACTCGTATTTCAAGATGGCTGCCAACCCTTTTTGTAGGTGTTGTAATGTTTTCTTACTCAAAAGCCAACTGACTGATAAAGAATTATGAACTCTGCCATTTTTCTAACACCTTTGACTAGAAAACCTGACAAAAATTCTTTTCTTCATTTCTTGCATATTCTCCAGTTTGATGGAATCAATATGTTTTAACACTCTTTTTGTCTGTGCGTCTCTTATTATTTCTGTATTTCAGTTCTAGAATATTCTACTCGGTCCTGGGCACCAGTCACTCAAAATGGGAGCTGGGATGTAATATTGACATTAGAATGCTTAAAAAGAGAGGTGACTAAACTGATAAAGCGGTATTAAAAAGAAATAGTTTAGTATCCTTATGTTAAACTATTTTACAGGAGAACAACAAGCAGGATCAAGATCTTCCAAATAATTAACAGAAATTCTAAATATCAAACAAATTTAAAAAAAAAAAGAAAAAGATTTTTGTTTTAATGAACATCTCTCTTTGCATTGAACATTTTTTGGCAAGAACATAATCTACTACACCAATCATATATATAATATATATATATATATATATATATATATATATATATATATATATATATATATATATATTTAATAGAGTAATATATTTTGGGAACAAATTACATAAGTTAAAAATAATATTCATGTAGAAAACTTGAAAAAATAAACTGAATGGATTAAGGAATAATGGTAAAATCAGTATTTTTGGATCTATCTGATAAAATATTTACAAAAATTCAGAATTCTGTGAGATTGTAGATAATTGTGTGGTATGTGACTGTATCTATGTAATAACGTCTGTTTATAGATTTATCATCGATCCATTTATTTTTACAAAATCACTATTTTATTCTGAATAGACATTTTCTTTTTCTTTTTACTGTTCACTGTTGTTAAGAACAATAAAATTTGATTTAATTTATTTCAGAAAATACTTTAGCTGAGTAGGAAAACTGTTATATATATTTCCCACCAGTTTAACATTTTGTTTGGAAATAGAGCAGTATTTATGTTTAACACCTGAATTTGTCAGTGAAACCATCAATAGGGATAAATTATTTTCATGACAAGTGATCAACTGAACTCTAATCTATGGTCTCCCCTTGCCAAACTTTAATTAAAAAAATACACTCAACTAGCTATAACCACTATACACAATTTCCCACACTCTCTATCTCTGCCTAAATCTAAACACAGATTCCCTGAACAAAGCTTATTTCTTAGAACTGCTCGCCTGTTGGCCTGGTTCCTAGTTTAATATAACATAGTAGCCTTCAAATCTAATGTAAACAAGTTCTTGTTGAGCCGTCCCCATAAATAATCCAATTCTGCCCAATCTACGTCATTAACGATTACTTCACTACCACCTTACATTCATTAACCCTTATCCTTTAATGGCCTTAGTGTCTTGATAAGTGGTGACTTCCAAGTAAACAAAGAAAATTAAGTAAAATAAGATAGAATCTTAAGAATAATGGGATATTGCAACTGATAGGTTCAGTGTATACAGCATAATCATGTTGACAAACCAATTTTCATTAGATCACTGAAGTTAAGCAACATTGAGCCTGATCAGTACCAGATGGGTGACCATTTGTGAATATCAGGTGCTGTATGTAGGAGGCCCTATAAGAGTTGCAAAAACTTAACATCATCATCTCCCCTAATGAGGATATACATGCAACTGGAGACTGCTTGTGAATTTCATACTCCCATGGAACTTCCTCCTTTTGTAGAGGATTAGTGCTATTTACATTCCATCATTCCATATGTTCAGTATAAACATATTGATGGGGCATTTCACATGGAGCCATCTGTTGGTCACTCAGTAAACTAGTCTAACAATATTATCACATTATCTTTTGTAATTTAGTCTCTATTAAGAGGCGTTGGACCATTAGCTGCTTAAAAAAACAAAAAAAATGCTGTTGTATTTTATTATGAAAGCTTTTCAAAAAGTTTTCGTTCATAAAAAAAAAAAAAAAAAAATTCTCTTCATGGTATAAAAATGAGTCTGCAATGGAAACCATTTTGTGTGAACATCTTCTCCAGGAATTTTAGAAATTGAATTTCCTTCTCACTAGATTTTGTAATAGTAAATCGTTTTATCATTATGTGAAGTATCAACGATAAAACGTACACCTGCATATTTTCCCAGAACCCAAACCCATTTCAGTTTACTTTCGGCAAATTGTTTCAGATCTTCGTAGCTCATTGGCTGGGAAATATTTCACGAGGTGCCTCTCTTCTAATATTAATTTCGATTGAGGTACATTTTTATAAGCATGTCTGCTTTAGCTAAGCAATAAAAAAAAAATGAACAAATTTATAATTATGAGTTTAAAGTAACTGCAGCTGCAACAATTTTTCAGGGTTTTTGTTTGTTTTACCTCCATTTCTTTTTTTTTTTTTTTTTTATTGATTTGACATTTTTGCATAAATAAAATCTGGCTTATGCGTGTAAACGTAAGTCTTCATCTTTAATACAAAGGGGTTCACAGGAAAATGTTTCTTTTCAATTAGCTTAGTAGCTCAAATAAACAATAATACCAAAGTTTCTGAATTTTTGAGATGAGGATTGATAATTCCTATTTGAATTATTCAAACTACTGTTCTCATCTCCAGTGTTATTTTCACAACATTTTGGCTAATGTAACTTTTAACCTTCTTTAGGTGTATCTTGTCGAACTCTGGAATTTGCACAGAATTACAAGCGGAACCGTTTATTTAATCCAAGGAAGTAACATGCTCTTGTTCTATTAACCATGACGGGGTAGACTCATTGACATAACTGCTAAAGCACTTGATAAAATTCAGTTGTAATTGACACTCTTCTGGAGGTTAAAGGTTCAGTCTTTATTGCAGGCGATACTCAGAATATCCAGTAATGACTGATGGAATGAGAGCATGGTACCCCTGTGAATTAAATAAAGTTCTGTGCAGATTCCAGAGTTTGATAGAAAGATTTCTGAGTTCAACAAGATACTCATGGAGAAGGTCAGAGGTCATATTGACTGAAACGTTATGAAAATAACACTCAAGATGAAAGCAGTAGTCTGAATAATCCAAATAATTGAATAATGCTTAATTTTTGATTTTATACTTTGATTTGTTAGCACGAACATTCTAATCGGCTCTTTAAAAATCTAACCATTTTTCTTCCTTTTTAAAAAAAATCTGTTAATGATGGATTCAAATGAATGATTTTAAATTATTACACAATTACTTTAACTTTTTTAAATCTGTATATATAAAAGCGAAAATGTGTGTATGTATGTATCTGTGTTTGTATGTCTCGCAAAAACTTTTGACACGGGTCACGGATTTTCACGAGATTCGTATCATTTTAAAGTTCGATCCTTCGCCCAACAAATATCGAAAAATTGGTCAAAAACATTAATTTCTTCACCCTAAAATCATCAGTTTTCTACAGGGAGGGTGTCAGCAAAAACCGTCCTCTCATGACAAGTTCGCTTCTACGCATGCATCATATGACGTCGGAACATGATTTACTTTAAATATTTGAAAAACTGACACAATTTTGTCAACGTCGTCTTCTCTCAGTTGCTTAGAGCGTGGGGTCATTATCTAAAGGCTTTGGGTTCAAATCGTGGTGTGAGGTGTCTTTTTTTTTTTTTTTTTTCCTTTTTCAATTTTTTTTAAATTTTAATATTGAAACAGGGATATTTAAGCCAGTGTTTTTTTTTTTATTTTTCAGAATTTTTAAAGAAGTTTTAACTATCGTTTTTCTGTTTTTTTTTGTTTTTCCCATTTTTACATTTAACATAGTTCGTTTGCCTTACGTTATTTTTTATTTTTTTTTAAATATTTACTTCGCTTATTATCTTTTGATTAACGCCCCCCACCCCGCCCAAGCACACACACACACACACCTCTAAACACCCAGGCAACGCCAGGTACCCCCCGCTAGTATTTTATTAAAAATGAAGCCTGATGTAAAATAAAAAATAATTAAAAAATCTGTTTATTAAAAATATGGCTGAAAGCTGAAATGGAAATCCTACAATGATTTTTTGGTCCCTCAACAAAAAAAGGGTGGACCTGTAAACCCACCCTTGTCTGTTTGTGTTTGCAGATTTCTCAATAACTACGCCTCGGAATATTTTGAAATTTTGCACAAACATTAAACATGATATGAGCAGAACGGATTTTCCGGGTTGAAATGGCTAAAATTGACACTTTTTTGCTTATCTAAAAAAAAAAAATTGATGCCTTGGATTTTTATAAAACTTTCTGAAAAGTTGTAACTAACTGATTTCTATATAATTTTGTTTGTCAATACTTCACAATAACTCTTGGGTGTGCCCCAGGGGCACTTTTAGGGCTAATAAAAAGACTCCATTTTGGGGGCTATATTACTATATTTGTCCAAAATTTTCTGTGTATGTCTATTTAGCAGTTTTGCACGGTGCTGAACTCGAATTTAAATATGTTAAGGCCTAAAACTGCACCCCTGGGGACTTTTGGAACTAAATGGGGGAGGGGTAATGCTGAACTTAGTCATTTTTTTTTTATGTCTCATTAGGGGGGACCATGCATGCTTCACTTGTTATCTTTAAAAGTGCCAATTGATCTTCACTATTTCATTAGTGAGATAGTTGCATACAAATAATACTAGACTGTGAAATCTTAATGGTAAGTGTGGTTGTCATGGTGACTGAAAAATAATGCTATATATTGAATCCTTTAAAACAATGTTTTATTTAATATTAAGAATATTTTCTCATCTTGGAGGGGTTCAATCAATAATTCAGTCTGTCATGCTTTAGATTGAAATAATTTAATTGTTGAACAAGCAGATTGTATGGATGCATCTTAAAATTGGATTGCTCTTGATTTTTCTTTTGCAAGGCAATCATGTTAACACCATTTTATTTTCTTGCAACTTTTCTGTTCATCTTTTTTTCTTTTTTTACCTTTTTTTCTTTCTGTGACCCCTTCTTTCTACTTTGCCCCCACCTCTTTCTGCTTTGCCCCCACCTCTTTCTGCTTTGCCCCTCCCTCTCTCTACTTTGACCCTCCCTCTCTCTACTTTGACCCTCCCTCTCTCTACTTTGACCCTCCCTCTCTCTACTTTGACCCTCCCTCTCTCTACTTTGACCCTCCCTCTCTCTACTTTGACCCTCCCTCTCTCTACTTTGACCCTCCCTCTCTCTACTTTGACCCTCCCTCTTTCTATTTTGATCCCCTCTTTCTACCTATTTTAGCCATTATGCCATCTACACAAGCTGCAAGGAAGTGAAATCTTAATGTTATATAGTTATATTTATGGAAAAGGATGTGCTAAACATTGACTAAGTATAGAGTTATCTGATGAATACAAGATTACAAATAGACAACCATCATGTATTGTGGATTCTGGAACTATTCAAACATCTTGTTTAGGCCCACATATAGACCAAACAAATCCATACATACATTTTAATGTTGTTGCAAACTGTTTCCTATTAAAATGCAAATTAGCATTACAAAATACTCATAATTTGGATTCAGCAGACCACTTTTCTCGTCTATGAGTGTCATTCTCACAACGTTTTGATTGATGTAACCTCCAACCTTCTTCAGGTGTATCTTGTCGAACTCAGGAATTTGAACAGAATTATAAATGGAACTTTTTATTTAGTTTTCATGGGGGTAGCAGTCTCTCATTACGTCAGCCATGACTGAATATAATTTCTAAATAATTTGCAGTTTTATTTTTTAGTTGCCCACACTCAGAATTGAACCTTCCACCTTCAATCACTTTTACAATTGATTTTTCCCAAGTACTCTTACCACTGCACTACAGAGTCTTAACCAATTCTTATCTAAAAAATTCAGAAGCAAAATATTGGGTTTGTAATTTGTTGCTTACAAGTTGTAAGAAGATTGAAAAGAATTTAAAGTAAAAAAAGTTATTCGTTAAGGATCATAAAATCTCAGAATTTTTCACTTTGAATAAAAGTATTTTCTTTTCTGTCTGAAAGAAAAGGAAATCTGGATTGAAGTCATCTGTTTGTGATATTAGAAATATAAGACCTCTGTATGAAAATATCCTTTTTAGAGAATGAAAATCCTTGCCATAAGCTGCTTATTTTACTTCTGTTAGTTTCATTTCTTGTTGTTTCTGCTTTTTTTCTTTTTTTTCTTTCTAAATCTTATTTCTCATTGATTTTTCTGTTTTACTTTGTAAGTTTTCACTTTTGTTTCAACCCCCTTCACAAGATGACAAAGACTGTGATTATAATAAGAGGCTTTTTAAAGCCTTGGGTGACATTATTTTAAGCTGAGTTCTTTATTTCTTTCTTAACGTACAATTTCAGGCTTTCATGTTTCAGACTTGATCTTATGAACAAGTTTTTAAAATTTTCATTTTGCTAATGATTTCTGTGGAAATAAGGTAAATACTCAGGGAATTAAAATATCAGTTGATTGCATGTCAGAATGATTTTTTTCTTTTTATTTTCTATGCCTACATTCGTTCAGTTTTATTTTTAATTTATGATGTATATTATTTCTAAATTCCTACACATCTTGATTTTTCTCTAATGAATCTAAGCAGGATGATTTTCTCCGAGCTGCAAAATTGGAAGTAGGCAACTTTTTGCAGAAGTTGAAAGTCAAGTATTTAGAATGAGAACAAGCATCTCTAAAAGAGGTTCCATCCATTGGTTGATTGATCTGTCCTGCTTAAATTTGAAATAGCATTTTTGTCAGACTGTCCTGCTTATTTTTGGTCAGTGAGTTATGCTTAAGTTTTAAGTATTTTTTTTGCTAGTTGATCATGCTTATGTTTGAAATAGCACTGGTTGAATACATATTGTAAAAATATTTTGCTCAAAATGAACTCTGCAAAAATAGCACAAGATAATGTCTGTTTATTAAAGGAACCTTTTAAAAATGCCATTATATATTGCACTAATAGACTATATATATATATATATATATATATATATATATATATGTAGTCTTGGAAGTTTTTAACCTTTAAAACTATACAAAAAAAATATTTTTTATCATTCGTTAGAAAACCATCTAGTCAGTAAGTCATTTAATCACCTGCAATCACTGCATCAACTCGCTCTCGAATTTACTATAATACCAATAATTTATTTTTCAAGGGATCATCAGTTGCTTACCATGAAACACTGTTTCGGGGATTTAAAAACAAAACAGTATATTACATCATGGCTCCCCAGCAGTGTTGATCAAACACCACCACCCTTAATCTTAGAAAGAAGACATTTTTCAAACATTTGATCCAGTTTTCTATTCTTAATTGCAATTACTAACCTTTTCATACTATAAAAATGAATTTCTTACCTGTGCGATTCATCAATTTCCACATTTAAAATGGATAAATTTTTTAATTTTTTAATTTATCAGTCTTGTATTTATAAGATTAGGATGAATCCATTTAACTACTTATCCCTCCACTATGATTAGTATTTAGTATATTTACATTCTTATTTAAAATTAGATATATAAAGGTTAAAAATATTTTTACATATATACATTTTATATATATATATATATATATATATATATTAAGTAATGTGATTGATAATTTAAAATTTAAAAATCAAATTATAATTAAATTAAAAACCCGTTTCATAAGAAGGAACAACAACAAAATCAATTATCTGTACGATCGTTTCGGAAAACAATGCTTTTTATTGTGGTATACATCAAGTTACGTACAATAATTACATATAGTTTTTTAATAAGCAAGGTCTCCTTGTCAGCAAATTTTGAAGGGTTTTTATTGAATTTAAAAGACACCATAAATAAACCTAGCATTAAAAGTGAGGCAGATGAATCTGAAAAAATTCAAATAAAATGTCTGGATTTAGAATTTATAAGAAAAATATTATTATGAGAGTCTGTGTGTATAAAACAAGAAAAATGAATAAAAATTGAATAACTTGGAATATTTACTAATCCATCAAAAATTCAAAGACAGTATTATAACAAAGAAAAGTTCTCAACCCATGAATTTTAATGAAAATGTATCACTGATGAGCATAAATTTGAAAGTAAAACTTTTTTGTGTATTGAAAGGCATTTTCAATAAAATAAAAGTAAAAATAAAATAATTAATATAATAATTAGTAAAGTGAAATATAAATAAAAAAAAACTCTGAACCAGTCTTTCAACGAAAAGAAAAAAAACGTCTTACAACAAGTTTAGTGCAATATATATAATTATTTAACATAAATTTGATCTGCCATCGATACTTGCTGTTTTTATCATCAAATGCAGCATAGTGTTGCTATTTCTGGTTGTAAGTGTTGCATGTATTTAAAAATACATAGACTGCATATATATATATATATATATATATATATATTGTGTGTGTGTGTATCATGTACTATCCTGCTGCTGAAAGTATACCAATAGCTGCAATTAGTCTGATTACCTGCAGGCTTGGATAGAATCTTAACATTACATATTCACATAAAAAAAGACATTTTCGTTTTTTCATACAAAAACATGAAACTTCAGTGGTAGGAAGTTTTTTTTTTTTTTTTTTTTTTTTTTTTAAAGGTTAGTTTTCCTTTGTGAATTCATTAACAGTAAACTTTCTGATATTTCAAACCTTTTCTTCATCTCCAAAAAAAAAAACATTTTTTCCCCTTTCTGATATATTCTGCCTCTTTCTCCAGTACTTCATATGTCAGGATTATTTTGATGTAAATTTAGTTTTGAAAACTCCCACAAAAATAGTTAACTTCATGTTTTTATTGATAGTTTTTTTAATTTATTTACATTAACGTTTAGGTGGATTTCATTTCTAAATTGATATAGAATTTTAATAAAATTGATCCTAGAATAAACTACTTATAATACATAAGGAAAAGTCAACCTGATCTTTTATTTTAGACTCAAATAGCATTGCATTTGACAATTCGATATTTGATTTTGACTAACAATTTCTTTTCGTTTTATGCCTGCAACATATTCTATACACTAAAAATAAATACTTTGCTTTAGTGCTTTCACAAAATACTTATTCTGAGTAGGAAATTTGTTTGTCTTAACCAGCTGTGACTGCTTATAAAATTGATAATTTGTATCCAACTTCAAATAAAAAAAAAAAATCCCATAAAAAAATAAACATTAACATGTTTCTTAAAGTTACCTGGGTATCACAAAAGGAATTACAATAAACTTATTTAGTATGTTAGAATTTTTAAATGCTAGAGGGGGGCTATTGTCAAGTCTTGCATTTTTCATGGGTGATTAATTTCCCTAGGTAGGTCTACATATTGTGTTTTTTTGTTTTTTTTAAATAATAAAAAAAAATTCATTATTATACTTTGACATTTTTTTTTTTTTTTTAATTACTGTAAAGTGATTTTTCTTATTTCCACTGTCAAGTTGATTCCACTAAATTTGTTTTTTGTTAAATGAATTTTATGACAATAATTTCAATAATATGTAATTTATACAGGTCTAAGTAGTTCATAGTTTTTTTGTTTTTTTTTGTGTGTGTGCGCGTTTTATTTTTTTGGGGGGTTTCTAATTAGGAATTTTATTCGATGCTGGTACGGATGTAATTATCACCATATTAAATTTTTAGAAAATTACAAATGTGTGTGTGTGTGTGCAACAACTAAATTTTCCAATTTCTTTTAAACTGAAATATTTTATTATTAGCTACCTGACGAAACCCTTGAGTGGAGAAACTTAGGTTATAACAAGATAATATATACATATAATGCACTTTTATGTTCCCTTCAGCCTCTTTCCCACAGAGGAGACGTGGGTCTGACTCTGCTCTATCATTATTTTCATGGCAAATACTCGTTTAAGCTCCAATCTATGATTCCCTGTTGCCAAACTTTGACGAAAAAACAAATAAACACTCTACTACCTACAACCACTATCAAAAATTTCTCCAACTCTTTGTATCTAAGTTTAAATTTGGCTTGCTTCCTGGCCGACTACGATATGGTAGCCTTCAAGCCTAATGTAAACAAGTTCTTGTTGACCCGTCCCCTTAAATAATCAAATTGTACCCAACTTACAACATAAATGATTACTGCATTACCACATTACATTCATTAACCCTTATCCTCAAGTGGCCTTCAGGCCTTGATAAGTGGTGAATCCCTTGTTTGTATGTATGTATGTATACACACACACACACATACATGCACATAGACATATATATTATTACTGTAAACTACTAACACATTGGAGGTTAAAGAAATATAATATAGTTCACAAATATTTTTCTCATGTTAGAACATGATTTTCTTTTTTTTTTTTTTTTCAAATCGTAAGAATCCTGGTTATTAGAAATTGTCGTTAGCCAATTTTCTCTCCTTTTGTCATAATGTCCGTATTTATTTTCATAGTTTTTACAAATTCAAATTGAAACCATACAATTTTCCTTTTCGTTGAGAACTTATAATAGGTTTTCAAATTTAGAATAAATCTTCATCTCTTTCGTAATTCTATTTCCATCTTTTACAATGGAAACAGTTTCGTGAAATGAAAAGAATGCCATTTATGCATTACTACTTTTGCAGGAGGTATGAACCTCTCACCCTCTAACTCTGACCCAATGAATTGTTTATAATAGGCATTTTGTTTCAAAATTATAGATATAAAAATGCTTGAATTGTCATTAAGCAGAAAACTCCAACTTAATAGCTGGAGTATGTTTGCAATTTCTGTAGCAAACGGTCTCTAAGTGGAATGTTCAAAAATTGGTGTTTCAGGGTTTCTCTTAAGTAAGTGTCTACCACAGCTTGGTCATAATTACGACCTTAACGGATATCTAGTGGTGAGGCCCGATTCGAAGGATGTGAAGTTGCTTCTTGGTTACTTTTGCTCTCAGGTCCACTTTGACTTAAAATAATAATACCTGTTAGGGCATCTGGTACTACCAGATCAGGTTATCTGAAGATTCTGACTTCCTGACCCTATAGTGCACTAGTCATTGATGCTATTATTTTTATTTCCTTTTTCTTTTTAAAACTCAATCATGTTATGCAAAGTCATGAACACATTTTTTTTTTCTATAAAACCATTAAACCAAACACCGTGAATAAATATTTGAAGATATAAAGAATTTGAAGCATGATTTTTTTTCCAAAGTTATTGGATTCAGCATTAAATAACTCCAAAAGCATTGGTATGACATAAAACAACCAAACCAAGATACCACCGCAGAATATCTTTCACCTATAGTTGGGTAAAACTAAGTAGATTCATACTTTTATTGGGAAAAGTAACTCAATAGTCCTAAGGAAACTTGAGCTGGGTATGCCACACTCACAGTCTGTACCAGTAACCATTACACAACCATCACATAAATTGGTTTATGATTTTACTTTTGATATGAGGAAGGTGGGGGTCACAGATGTTGCTGTTGAAATTGTTAATCCACTATCTTTGTGTTCCTACACAGTATTGTGTATTTTGTTCTCGTTCTTATCAGTGTGTTATTAAACTGCTTAGTTAACAAACTATTGCCCTTGTGTCCTCTTAACGGCCCATGTCTGTGTGTATAAAACAAGAAAAATGAATAAAAATTGAATAACTTGGAATATTTACTAATCCATCAAAAATTCAAAGACAGTATTATAATAAAGAAAAGTTCTCAACCCATGAATTTTAATGAAAATGTATCACTGATGAGCATAAATTTGAAAGTAAAACTTTTTTGTGTATTGAAAGGCATTTTCAATAAAATAAAAGTAAAAATAAAATAATTAATATAATAATTAGTAAAGTGAAATATAAATAAAAAAGAAACTCTGAACCAGTCTTTCAACGAAAAGAAAAAAAACGTCTTACAACAAGTTTAGTGCAATATATATAATTATTTAACATAAATTTGATCTGCCATCGATACTTGCTGTTTTTATCATCAAATGCAGCATAGTGTTGCTATTTCTGGTTGTAAGTGTTGCATGTATTTAAAAATACATAGACTGCATATATATATTTTTTGTGTGTGTGTGTATCATGTACTATCCTGCTGCTGAGAATATACCAATAGCTGCAATTAGTCTGATTACCTGCAGGCTTGGATAGAATCTTAACATTATATATTCACATAAAAAAGGACATTTTCGTTTTTTCATACAAAAACATGAAACTTCAGTGGTAGGAAGTTTTTTTTTTTTTTTTTTTAAAGGTTAGTTTTCCTTTGTGAATTCATTAACAGTAAACTTTCTGATATTTCAAACCTTTTCTTCATCTCCAAAAAAAAAAAACATTTTTTCCCCTTTCTGATATATTCTGCCTCTTTCTCCAGTACTTCATATGTCAGGATTATTTTGATGTAAATTTAGTTTTGAAAACTCCCACAAAAATAGTTAACTTCATGTTTTTATTGATAGTTTTTTTTTTATTTATTTACATTAACGTTTAGGTGGATTTCATTTCTAAATTGATATAGAATTTTAATAAAATTGATCCTAGAATAAACTACTTATAATACATAAGGAAAAGTCAACCTGATCTTTTATTTTAGACTCAAATAGCATTGCATTTGACAATTCGATATTTGATTTTGACTAACAATTTCTTTTCGTTTTATGCCTGCAACATATTCTATACACTAAAAATAAATACTTTGCTTTAGTGCTTTCACAAAATACTTATTCTGAGTAGGAAATTTGTTTGTCTTAACCAGCTGTGACTGCTTATAAAATTGATAATTTGTATCCAACTTCAAATAAAAAAAAAAAATCCCATAAAAAAATAAACATTAACATGTTTCTTAAAGTTACCTGGGTATCACAAAAGGAATTACAATAAACTTATTTAGTATGTTAGAATTTTTAAATGCTAGAGGGGGGCTATTGTCAAGTCTTGCATTTTTCATGGGTGATTAATTTCCCTAGGTAGGTCTACATATTGTGTTTTTTTTTTTTTTTTAAATAATAAAAAAAAATTCATTATTATACTTTGACATTTTTTTTTTTTTAAATTACTGTAAAGTGATTTTTCTTATTTCCACTGCCAAGTTGATTCCACTAAATTTGTTTTTTGTTAAATGAATTTTATGACAATAATTTCAATAATATGTAATTTATACAGGTCCAAGTAGTTCTTATTTTTTTTTTTGTGTGTGCGCGCGTTTTATTTTTTTGGGGGGTTTTCTAATTAGGAATTTTATTCGATGCTGGTACGGATGTAATTATCACCATATTTAATTTTTAGAAAATTACAAATGTGTGTGTGTGTGTGTGTGTGTGTGTGTGTGTGTGTGTGCAACAACTAAATCTTTAGTCAATTTCCAACTTCTTTTAAACTGAAATATTTTATTATTAGCTACTTGACGAAACCCTTGAGTGGAGAAACTTAGGTTATAACAAGATAATATATACATATAATGCACTTTTATGTTCCCTTCAGCCTCTTTCCCACAGAGGAGACGTGGGTCTGACTCTGCTCTATCATTATTTTCATGGCAAATACTCGTTTAAGCTCCAATCTATGGTTTCCTGTTGCCAAACTTTGACGAAAAAAACACTCTACTACCTACAACCACTATCAAAAATTTCTCCAACTCTTTGTGTCTAAGTTTAAATTTGGCTTGCTTCCTGGCCGACTACAATATGGTAGCCTTCAAGCCTAATGTAAACAAGTTCTTGTTGACCCGTCCCCTTAAATAATCAAATTGTACCCAACTTACAACATAAATGATTACTGCATTACCACATTACATTCATTAACCCTTATCCTCAAGTGGCCTTCAGGCCTTGATAAGTGGTGAATCCCTTGTTTGTATGTATGTATGTATACACACACACACATACATGCACATAGACATATATATTATTACTGTAAACTACTAACACATTGGAGGTTAAAGAAATATAATATAGTTCACAAATATTTTTCTCATGTTAGAACATGATTTTCTTTTTTTTTTTTCAAATCGTAAGAATCCTGGTTATTAGAAATTGTCGTTAGCCAATTTTCTCTCCTTTTGTCATAATGTCCGTATTTATTTTCATAGTTTTTACAAATTCAAATTGAAACCATACAATTTTCCTTTTCGTTGAGAACTTATAATAGGTTTTCAAATTTAGAATAAATCTTCATCTCTTTCGTAATTCTATTTCCATCTTTTACAATGGAAACAGTTTCGTGAAATGAAAAGAATGCCATTTATGCATTACTACTTTTGCAGGAGGTATGAACCTCTCACCCTCTAACTCTGACCCAATGAATTGTTTATAATAGGCATTTTGTTTCAAAATTATAGATATAAAAATGCTTGAATTGTCATTAAGCAGAAAACTCCAACTTAATAGCTGGAGTATGTTTGCAATTTCTGTAGCAAACGGTCTCTAAGTGGAATGTTCAAAAATTGGTGTTTCAGGGTTTCTCTTAAGTAAGTGTCTACCACAGCTTGGTCATAATTACGACCTTAACGGATATCTAGTGGTGAGGCCCGATTCGAAGGATGTGAAGTTGCTTCTTGGTTACTTTTGCTCTCAGGTCCACTTTGACTTAAAATAATAATACCTGTTAGGGCATCTGGTACTACCAGATCAGGTTATCTGAAGATTCTGACTTCCTGACCCTATAGTGCACTAGTCATTGATGCTATTATTTTTATTTCCTTTTTCTTTTTAAAACTCAATCATGTTATGCAAAGTCATGAACACATTTTTTTTTTCTATAAAACCATCAAACCAAACACCGTGAATAAATATTTGAAGATATAAAGAATTTGAAGCATGATTTTTTTTCCAAAGTTATTGGATTCAGCATTAAATAACTCCAAAAGCATTGGTATGACATAAAACAACCAAACCAAGATACCACCGCAGAATATCTTTCACCTATAGTTGGGTAAAACTAAGTAGATTCATACTTTT
This sequence comes from Euprymna scolopes, assembly GCF_053919585.1. Lineage (NCBI taxonomy): Eukaryota > Metazoa > Mollusca > Cephalopoda > Sepiida > Sepiolidae > Euprymna > Euprymna scolopes. The sequence goes on along the minus strand of NC_136499.1, from coordinate 29,080,816 downwards.
ATTGGGAAAAGTAACTCAATAGTCCTAAGGAAACTTGAGCTGGGTATGCCACACTCACAGTCTGTACCAGTAACCATTACACAACCATCACATAAATTGGTTTATGATTTTACTTTTGATATGAGGAAGGTGGGGGTCACAGATGTTGCTGTTGAAATTGTTAATCCACTATCTTTGTGTTCCTACACAGTATTGTGTATTTTGTTCTCGTTCTTATCAGTGTGTTATTAAACTGCTTAGTTAACAAACTATTGCCCTTGTGTCCTCTTAACGGCCCATGGTACGGCTAGTGTTCGTGGGTACATGTGTGTGTGTGAAACATATAATACGCATACACATAACAACATACCTGTTCGCTCTGTCTTTTGGCTGCTGCCTGAGAGATTTGTCAATCATCTTGGATAGAGCAGGACCTATTTAAAGAAATCACTTCAAGACAGGGACCCAAGATGATGCGTGTTTATTTATATATATATATATATATATATATTCATTCACTCTCAGGAATCCCATCAGCAGAAATGAAGTGACCGACGATCTTTGGCTTGAGGGTTCTTCTATGTTTCCATTCTGAGACCGTCCCCTCCCTTATGGGGAGACCTGTTTTATTTAGCCCATCTGTCTTACTCGGCGTCTCAGATCCAACTCACTAAAATTAGCTTATTCTTTTTTTTTTTTTTTTTTTTTATTACATTTTCACCCCAAACAAGGCACATTGCCACTTTGGTGTAGGGGGCTACTATCAGGGGAAACATCTACTGGGGTACTATGTAGGGATTTGGGCAGCGAGATGTTGGTTCACGTTGCACTTGAACTTATGCATGTCAGTACACTTGGGGAAGCAGTGACCTGGAATGGAATTCCAAAGTCTAGCAGTTCTGGGGAAGAAACTACTGGAGTAGAAAGATCTTTTACATCTAGGGATCTCTACAGTGTGGGGGTGGGATTTTGAAGCTTGTCGGGTCTGTCGAGGGTGTTTACGTCGTGGGGGCACAAGTGCTGGAACACCTGACACACCATGTCCGGTGCAAACTGATGGGTCAACCAAATTTGACACATGTCACAACATGACACTTTGATCCTTTCTGAACCTGCTTGCTCGCTCAACTTATTGTTTCCCATGATTCAGTCTCTGTTATTTACTCCGCTAATTAGATAGACAGACAGATAACTGAATAAATGCGTTTACCTAACAACAGGATCTGGTCTGATTCTCTTTAGTTGAACAAAATAATCACAGAAAAGGATTGAGGATTTAAAATGTTTTTTGTCTTCTAGGTTTTTGAAGCTTGGATGTGTATTGTGGCTAAGCTCCATGTATTCAACTCAGACCTCATCTATCATTAGAGTGTACGTGTACTTGTTAAGAACTACTCCTTATACAGATGGTCCTGTCTATGTTACTCCACAGAAAGAGAACGTATCTCCCATATATGCGATATCACAGTTACACATATTCTTAAAGTCACATTACGTCCCTTACCTCTTACAGCAATTTTAGTTAAGTTTAGTTTGCTAAACATTAAACAACGAGCACGTATAAAAATAGCAGCAGCTGAAGAGTGGATGGCAAGCGATTGTATTAGCAGCAGGAGCAGCGTTTGAGCAGGTATGCAAATTGGCAAGTGTGTTCGGGCTTGCGTCTGAAGAAAAGAAAAGGGACACCATGTGGTTGCAAAGAAAAAGATGGACGTGCAAAGTGAAGACGAGAATAGGCTGACTGTGGCCAGCGTGCGGTGGGAAGAAAGAAACGTGTGCAAGATTAGATGGACATGTGGCACCGAGAGACTTTTTAAATGGTGCCGAGACAGAAGAGTGATGGTAATAAATGCTTTAGTTAAACAAGAAAAAATGCCAACCTGGATTTATTTATTTCTGTTTGTTTGTTCCTTTTCAACGGTACCGGATAGCATTGGGGGGGGGGGTTGCTGAGAGAAGTTTGAACTGTAATGAACACAATTCGAGCTTAACGGCCACATTACTTACATATGATCGACGAGGTGTGACCATAGTTTCATGTGACGTTGTGTACCAGGGTACATGTTTTATTGGTTGACTTTAGTAAAGTGGTATGAAAAAATTTGGAATTGGTTTAAAAGTTGAACTTTTTATTTTGTAGAGGTTGGCAGAGGTGGGGTGGGGGGTAATCTTACGTAGTTAACATTTGTTTTCATGAAAGTTGAACTACATATGTAATGCAACATTAAAGATCTTAGCACAAAATCATATGAGGTTAAAAGCAACTTTCAGCAAAAGCCATTTTGCTTTACCATTACACTTTATTGAGGGGGGGGGGGGGATATTTTCAAAGGAATTTTGTGCAACCAGTTGGCAGTCTGATTTTCATCAATCATTGTTAGTGCCTTCAGAAAGTAATAATATCGGCAAGTAACCTAAAATCTTGAAATATTTAAAAGTATCAGGGGAGAGATTAATCTTTCAAACATTTTAGATTTGAGGAACTGACTGATAATTAGGTTTGGCATCAGTCATTTAACCACTTACATTTACTCTTTTCGTTGATTTTGCTTTCAACTAGATACCTGATATAATGTACATGTCTCAGTTTCAATTATATATATATATATATATATATATATATATATATATATATATATATAGGTTTGAAGTTTTCAACCTTTAAAACTATACAAAAAATATTTTTTATTATTCGTTAGAAAACCATCTAGTCAGTAAGTTATTTAATCACCTGCAATCACTGCATCAACTCGCTCTCGAATTTACTATAATACCAATAATTTATTTTTCAAGGGATCATCAGTTGTTTACCATGAAACACTGTTTCGGGGATTTAAAAACAAAACAGTATATTACATCATGGCTCCCCAGCCGTGTTGATCAAGGAAGATTAGGAAGAAGACATGTTACAAACATTTGATCCAATTTCCTATTCTTAATTGCAGTTACTAATCTTTTCATACTATAAAAATGAATTTCTTACCTGTGTGATTCATCAATTTCCACATTTAAAATGGATATATTTTTTAATTTATCAGTCTTGTATTTATAAGATTACGGATTAATCCATTTAACTACTTATCACCCCCACTATGATTAGTATTTAGTATATTTACATTCTTATTTATTTAAAATTAGATATATAAAGGCTAAAAATATTTTTACATATATACATTTTTATATATATATATATATATATATATATATATATATATATATATATATATATATATATAATTATTTACTATAATAATTATAACCTACAGACATCAGTATTTCATCCTTTCGGGAATCTTCAGTGCAGGGTGTCATGATTAACACCAGTCGATAGATTTGAACCCGGCGACAGAAGCCATCCCTAGCTCCATTAGCAAGGACCATATCCATTCGGGTACCATTAAGCGCGAGAGATGTTATTGAATTTTAAAGATTTATTTCATTAAATGTTTTTAACGTCAGTCAGTGATCTAGTCATTATGTGACGATCTGCACACAAGAGCTAAAAAAAACAATTTTACACTCGTCTGGTCTTTCTAATCGTTAAATCTCACACACACACACACACACACACACACACACACACACACACACACACACACACACACACACACGTATATAAAGTCTGTCGATCCCCTAATACTATGAAACAGGGACGCATCTGTCTAGCATAATTATCATAAATATATATTCACATTACTCAGCTTTGCTCACGTATAAGGCACCGTTGAAGTAATTACTGAAGATCTATACACAGTATAATATCACTTTTATGATATTTGTATATACATGAAACAATAGTAATGTATAAAGATAATTCTTTTGTTTAACAAGAATGAAGGTAATTCGGTTTATCTTGAAGTGTATGCAAGCAGCAGCTGACTGAAGTATTAGTATTGTTTTTTTAAACAAGATAACTTTTTGTTTAATCTATTTAATTTACAAAAGTTATTGAAGGAAAATGAAAAACATGCCATAATTTTTAACGGTATGGAGGAATAAATTTATATATATATATATATATATATATATATATATATATATATATATATATAACCATTATGAATTTTATTTTAGGGAAATGGGTCTAAGTTTTTGAGAAATCTTTCACTGTTTATTTAAGAAAAGAAATTAATGACATTTTTCAAGTTTTGTTGATCTTAAATTTGCATAAATTTTTGTATTCTCTGAGAAATTGATAATTTTGTGTAGCTTTGTGGTTGGAAACCTGTTACCTTCAGTTTAAAGATATTTTGAACAAAGCAGGAAGAAAAATATAATTGAATGAATTCAAAAATTTGTTCACGTTCTTCTTTGTTGACATCATATTCATTTATGGTGAAATATTTGGTTCTTTTCTAGAATAGTTGCTCTCCAGGGAAACACTAGTTTTCTTTGGTTTAGCAACAAAAGAAGTACAGTAATATATAATTTTGACTTATATACTTGAATTCTATTCAGAAATTGCTTCTGAACAGTCTATCTAAAAAGTGTCGAAATCACTTTTGAATTTAGAAAGTTAAGATGTAAACACCAGTTATGCCCATCTTATCTATATATCTATATATATAAAAGCGAAAATGTGTATGTCTGTAAAAGGCTTTTTTAGCTGTACATTTCGGTCGGCTCATTCTTTCTTAAAACTTTTTATATCACGTATTCAAGCCTACTTTCCTACTAAAACTTTTCTTTCCTTTTACACCTCCAAACACCCGGCCAACGTTTTTTTTATTTTTTTTAAAACAGGGTTGTTTTGATCAACACACACCTACAAACACCCAGGCCACACCGGGTACCTCCCACTAGTATATATATAAAAGACAAACTGTGTGTGTGTGTGCGCGCATTTTTCTGTATGTTCGCAAAAGGATTTTTTTGGCGACCTTCTCGGTCAGCTCATTCCTTAAAACTTTTTATATGCTGTCTAAATCATAATATCTACGACTTAAGAATGGGGGTTGCAACTATCTTTAATTTAGCCGACTTTTACAAGCTATTTTCAAGATATTTTTCGATCGTCGCGTCTTCGAAAAGCGAATGATGGGATGGGGGAAACAGAAACTGGCTTCCAACGCAAAACTAGGTCAAACATCATGCGACTTAACTTTCTTGCACCTGTTAATTTCGCTTTATAAACGTCAACTTAAGGCACTTATCACTTTCTTTCTCCTCATGGCCGAGATGCTTAGGTCACAGGGTGTTTTTTCATTTCATTTCCACCTTCGCATCAAGGCTTCTTTTGCACCTCCAAACACCCGGCCCAATTTTTTTTTAAACAGGGTTGTTTTGATCTACCTCCCCCCTCCCCCAACACACCTCCAAAAACCCGGGTAACCCCTCTCCCACGCCCTGCTAGTCTAATATATAATAGGTAAAATGGGGACGCACGTTAATATATGTCCACAGAAGTTTTCTTATACTTCCTAGATCGTAATATCTCAGATTCACAAACGTACATCATTTTTTTTTTTTTTTTTCTTTTTTATCAAGTTTTAAAAAATTTCCACTGTCCCTATTCTCTTTTTGTCTTTCATATAAATAAAGCAAAACTAATTGAATGCAACCACCAGTGCCTGGCCTTGGCCCGGGTAGTATCTGTTCTGTAATTGGTCCTTGGTCAATGTAGGGGAAACCCTTCATACTGAGACAATTACTATTTATTTGGATACTGCCAGAGTGCTCCATTTTTAAGCCTAGCCGGTTTTCCCCTATATTAAAATGACCTTCGTCTGAGCTTTAAAAGCAACACCGTTTCTGCAAGTCATCTTTTTGGTTGACTACGTTTAATTTGAATGCGTAACACTTCCGGTCGCGTCATGGCGTAGCAGTAAGACGTTAGGTTTTCTTTGATTTTCTCTTCCGCCTTCGCATCATGGGTTCAAGCCCGCCTGCTTACTACCACTTTTTTTTTTTTTTTTTTTTTTTTTTAAACACCTACAAACACCCGGACAACGCTGGGCACCTAGGCTAGTTGTAAATTAAAAAAAAAAAGCCTTTGTCACTCTGCGAAATTCTGAAATAATTTTGAAATATTTAAGTTATCATTTTGCAGTTAATTCACGGCTAACTAATAGTTGAACCAAAGAAAATAATATTCGTTGGAAGAGCTACTATTCTAAAAATGGAACAGATATTTTGTTCGTTGATTATTTATTAATGAAAAAAAAATCTCTCCTTTTTTTTATGGCTGATGATTGATTCCCAAAATATTGTTCCTAGGAGATCAAAGTTAACATTCACAATATCCTGGTGATTTATTATTTATAATGTATCGATAAATATATGTATTCAGTCATTGTTGCTTATTTTTTGGTTTTAAAATAAATGTTGGCCAACAAAATTATTCACTATGTTTTGAAATCTTCAAAGTTTTTGAAGTCCCCACCCCTCTACTATTGACGTAGATGTCAGCTTTATATTTTATTTATTTTACTGTGTTTTTACCTACTTTTAATAAAATAAAACAATGGAAAAACCACGGCATAAAAAGCACTATTGATATTGTAATTTAAAATTTAACAGTTTAAAAGACCAAACAAGTACAAGATTTGGATCTTCAGGAAAATCCAGTAGAAAAGTTTAATTTAATTTTAATGTATTAATTAAAAAAAAATATTACTTGTCTGATTTTTTAAACCGTTTAATTTTGAATTAATTAATTAAAAAAAAAAGAAAGATATTTTTTTATAGCTTTTTGCCCTAACTTTTCTTTTTAAGTATTTTGGAGAAGTTATTCTGCTCTATTTCTCTTTTTTTATGTTCTTTTTCATATCTTTTGTGTTTATTTTCTAACAAATTATTTTACTTTGTTTTTTAAATCTTCATTAAAAAAATTTTTTAAGTAAAATTCCCCCCCCCCCCATCTTACCCATATTATTTCTTTTTGTGTGTGTGTGAAAGCAAAAACCCTTCTAATTTTTCTTTTCTTTTTTCGTATTTTTATCTTACTTGTTTAATTTTTTTTTTTTTATCAAATTGTTTTTGTTTTCTCTCCACCTTCCCTATTCTCTAATCACATTTCACCCTTTTCCATTTCATGATTTTTTTTTTTATCTTTTAACTTCGTTTTACCAATTCTTCCATTTCCCTGATACTTTCCCTCTTGTATAGCTTTTGTATGTAGCAAATTAAAATCCTCTTATTTTATTCCCATGTTCATTCAAGTCTTAATTTCCTCTGCTCTACAATAAGATTAACATTTTTCTTTTAAACAAAACAGAAGACGGTTTCAGAATACTCTTTGATTTTTGCTTAAATTTCTCCAAGCACACTTATTCACTAGGAACACACGGCTTCAACATTTCCTAACAAAAATTAATGCTTATTCAGTACAAGAGTTTTTAGATACATCTCTGTCTAGGGACGGTTTTCATGCTCCAGTTTTAAATAGCATCCCATCTTATTTTATATGCACATTTTTGTGTTAAAATAAAAAAGACGATTTCCAAATACCCTTATTTTTTTATTTTATTCTATTTTTTTTATTTATTTATTTATTTATTTTTTTTTTTTTTTTTTTTTTTACCGATAACTCCTGTCTGAAGTGAGGAATTGGCAATATCTGCAAAAGAATAGAATCTTTTATTTTTTTTATAAAATAATCGGAAGTTGTCTCTCTCTGCTTTTGCCTATACTCAAATGGCACCACTGGGAAATGTGAAATTGGCTCAACCGCGAAAGACCAATGAATAAAACTTATTAATTCGACTGACAGAGGAAGGGTATTACAATAGAAATATTCACTAAAAAAAAAAAAAAAAAAAATGGGATATTGAAACTCATTCATCAAAGATATGTTTTCCATGAAGTATGATTGTTCTTTTTCTCTGTCGGAAATATATAGTTGAACTTTTGACAGGAAAACTTGCTATTACAGTTACTGAAAGCTGAGAATTAAATTATCCTAAGCCAGAAAATTCCTCCTCCGTTGTTTCTCTTTATTTTTTCTTTCTTTTTCTCTTTATTTTTTTTTTTATTTTAAGCATAAGTATTTATTGAATTAGAATTTATCTACTACTTACTAGAATTTATATAAAAGTGAGTTATATAAGTGAAAGTGTCTGTGTGCCTTTCTGTGTACATTTCCCTACACAATATCTCTGTCAATTTTCAGTCTACAGACTCGAAATTTGATATACAGGGGTATGGAGATTTGGGGAAATCTTTATAATCCGTTTTCAGGCAGAAATTTAGCTGTTAAGGGGTCAAAGTTCAACTATTTGACCTTTAAGAACTCTATCAAACTCCTCTGCCAATTTTGGGTATAAACAATTGAAATTTTAGATATAGGTTCCTTGGACATGGATCTAACTTAATAACTTGATTTGAGCCCAAAACAAATGTTAAGGGGTCAAAGTTAAAAAAAATTTGACCTTTGCAATTTCTACAAAATTACTCAGACAATTTCTGGTCTAAACATTTGAAATTTTACGTAAAGGGTATTCAGAGATAGGGCAAGCTTTTTAATCGGTTTGGATCGAAAATTTGAGCTACAAATATATAAATCTTTGTATGGTTGCATGTCTGCCTAAAACTTTCGACAGGCGATGGATTTTCACAAGATCAGTATCATTTTGAAGCTCGACCAGGCGACAAATACCAAAAAATTGGTTAAAAACATTTTCTTAATCCTCAACTGGACACTTTTCTACAGGGAGGGGTCGCTTTTTTTACCGATATTTTCTAAAGTCATCCCCTCTCTTCGATTGTCTAGCCTTGATTTAAACCTACGTCACTTCCAGTTTGGCAGTGGTCGTAACAGCAAAGACATCACGTTTTTTCCCCGTTCTTTTCCTCCTTCGTGGTATGGGTTCGAGCCTGCCTTCCTACTACCACTTTTTTTTTTTTTTTGTTGCACACCTCCAAACACTAAGGCAACGCTGGGCACCCATGCTAGTATATATATATATATATATATATATATATATATATATATATATATATACACACACACACACACACACACAAAGTGATTGGCCAATTCTAATATTTTTGTGATTTCGATACAATTACTAATTCTGTTGTACATTTCTGATTTCTGATTGCGTTTCTTTTAAATTTCTAAATATTAGTTTTTCGATTAGAGAGGGTCAGATTACTTGAAAAATCCATCTAATATATATTTCAAAGTGTGGTTAAATGGAAGGGAGAGTATCAAGCATACATTTACCTATAATTTAAGAAAACCACTTGTTTTTACTGTGTGAGTACATGTTCTGATTTCTGAAGTATAGGGAAATTTATATTCAATTTAAAAAAAAAAAAATCTAAATTTTAGCGATCTGTGACTCAAAATCTAGGGACAATTTGCTAACAGGCGGAAATCTGGCATTTACAAACAAACTCCAAACAGCTATATCTTGAGAACTATTAAGGCTAAGCAAACAAATGAAATCAGTTTTTGATACTGCAGGCAATGAGCTTTTCAGATGTTCAAGTTTCAAATCACTTTTAGAATGTTCAAAACAAAAAAAAAAAAAAATAATCTAACAATTTACAAAAGGTTAAAATCATTATAAAAAGAACAATACATTGTATTCAGCTCACTATGAAATATGTGGAGACTTCGACAACATGAAATACAATAATAAACAGATAATATGGAGCACAAGGTTATGATGATGCATTGGTTAGAAAACACAACAGATTCGTATTCATTATCGCATCCATGAATTGCAGCCTTTAACTCCTCACAGCTGCGATGATGTGCCTTATCCCTTTGCAATGTGTGCATATCTAACACTCTGTTCTTCATGACACTGGGATCACTTTTATCCCAAACCTGTTGATGTAGTCTGACAGATTGCCAAACTGGTTTGTTTTTCTGTCTTTATTTATGCGGTATTGTGTGAGAAATTTTCTGTTGGCTTCAATACCAGACTCTGTAAAGTTGAAGACCAGTGTTCCCATTTTCTCCAACTCAACTTTCTCATCAGTGGTTTTGGACAAACTTGTTAAGAAACGGTTTGTGTTCAATTTTTTATATTCCAATACATGTTTGACGTAATCCAGAAATTTGAGCAAACTTGGTTCAAAACTTGATTGAAGTCGAGTTCCTTATCAAACCGATTTTTTTTTTACAAAGAGAGGAATGCTGGTAATGTCATTCATCTTGAATATAAATGATAATCAAAATATATTAAATAACACTATAAATCATTTGACTTAGCAACACCTTAAGATCAACAGTTCAAAAACTTAACACAATCACAAACTGCAGGGATTTTCCCATAATACAAAAATTAACAGTATTTGTATGATGAAATTCCAATTTCAGTTTCACCATTAACAAGAAAATTGCTGAATTGGATTAAATTTTATGAATGCTTACTAAGCTGCATTGCTTCATCTCCAGAAGTGTTTACTATCTCAGCTATTTACCGTCATATTGGACATATGGTTGGGAAAAAAAGGAAGAATAAGTGAATTATCCTGAATTAAAATGTATCTAAATTACATGAAATTTGTCTAATAAGATCATAAATTTTCTTTATTAAGAAATACCTTATGATTAATTTTGGAAATAATGAGATTATTTTCTTATTTATGGTAAAATTTTAACTAAAATGTGTAAAAATCTTTTAACAATTGAGTTTTGAAGAAAAAATACTGCAAGTTACCAACTTCTATTTGTTAAAATCAGATTCAGCACTCCCCAAAACATGGGAAATAGAGGTCTGGAGCACGAAATTTGGACAGGAATTACTCCTCCATATTTTTGGATTCTACAATTTCAGTTTGGAGTCGGAAGAACTAAAAAAATTGCCTGGCTCAAATTTTTGCATGCCAATTAAAATGGTATTTTTTGCAAAAACAATATGTAAATTTGTTAGAAAGTTGTTCAAATGTCCCTATTTTATACATTTATTCAACTTGAGTATCTATAAACTTATTTGATGTCTTACATGAAAGTTGAAAGGCTTTTAGGGCATTTTTAGTCCAAACCAAGAGGTACTCCAGATTTGTTTAGTCGTGAAAATATGAAATTTACAATCTTCAGATAGTCACATCTGGGAAAGTATTAAGACAAATAAGACCAGTTTTTCATAAATTGAACTTGTCAAGTATTTAAGTTTTGAAGTCATTTGGGAAAGTTGCTAAAGATCCAAACGTCTGCTTGTGAACCAACTGTGTTTTTGCAAACGTAAAAATATACGTGTGTGAATGAGCTACAGATTTTTGTTTACTGCTTGTTTAAAATCTGTAAACATCATTTCATCATGAATAAAAGCCATGGAAAAATCGGTTTTAAATATAAAGAAATAAAAAAAAAAATGCCATCAGAAAATAAACATAGAATTTTGATTCCTATGCCCAGAAAATTTCTTTTTTTTTTTTCTTGATTAATCATTCCAATATATATATATATATATATATGTTAGAGAAATCTACAAAAATTAACTTGCATTTTTGTGCTGATACACTCTGGGTATATTTATCGACTCTGCACTACCACAGCATTACAAGTTAATTTGCATTGGCTGCTAATGTTTATATAAATTTATTTATTAGGCTCTATTTTGTAATAAGCACTTTTGAAAAAAACATATTGGTTTTAAGTTTAGTTTATCGAGATATTTGAACTTATATATTTTACTATACAGTTGCATGTGATGTTATCTACCATCATCCCAGTCTGGATAATGTCGGATAACTCTGCTAATATACTTGTAAAAGTAAATATATGTATATATAGAATAGTTATACATTTTCAGAAAAACAAAAACAGAATGCCCAATTATGTAAGTGCATAATATATTTATTATATATGCTATTATATAGTAGTATTTTGATCAGCCATTGGTACTTCTTTTCAGGTTTATAATTACATAGTTTTGATTTGATCAACTGAAATCTTTTTCCATGTATATCTGTTCATCATGAAGATATTTTGTCTCTGAATATAGACTTTTGGGATCCAGGTATAGACATGGATTTTTTTTTTTCAGCGCCTTTTTATAATCATGCAACACAAAGATTGATGCGATTATTTTTATTTTTAAATAGTGTAAGTTTTTTGGTGCGTATGTAATCCAATATTCATAAATCCTTAGAATATCTTGGTGTATTTCAATAGCAGACAATAATGTTGATTAAAAAAAAATTTTTTTTTACTCAATATGTGGCAGATGTAAGGGAATCGGCCATCTTGTCAAAAGATTGTTAAAGATGACAGCTGTTCAAGAAAAAAGGCGGGGAAAAGTTGTCTATTTTAGACAACTTTTCCCCGCCTTTTTTCTTGAGCAGCATTTTGCGAACTTAATTTTCAGGGATTATCTAATTTTGAAAATATGTAATACTCTAAGGAATACCTGACATTTTCCAGGATTAAATAAGGAATCCCATGTCACTTTACACTCGGTTTATAGTACCATATTAGCTTTTTATATATATATATATATATTAATGTTGGGATGAGGAATCGAAATCAGAAAAATTGTGTCTATTTTCTGATGCCAAAAACAATTCTTTTAATCATCTTTTTTTTTTATTATTTGATTTTGTTTAAAACAAAACTTTTCACTGTTGGTAATAATAATAATAAAAATATTCATTGATTTTAAACAACCAGTAAAACTAAAAATCTATAAATCATCTTCCACACGTGTATTTTTTTTTTATGCTTGAAAAAAAAATATCTGCGTATTTAACATTTGTTTTTACAGTAATCTATAATATTAATCTCATCTGTCTGTTTAAATTTCAAATGTATGTATATATGTCTGCCTAAAATTTTCAACAGAAGCGACAGCTTTTCACGAGATCGGTATCATTTTGGAGCTCGATGTCTCTGACAACAAATATCAAAAAATTGTCCAAAAACATTACTTCCTTTACCCTCAACTGGGCAGTTTTCTACAAAAAGAGATCGATTTTTTGTGAGCCATTTTTGCAAGTCATCATATCGGTTGGATTGACTTTGCCTAATTTTAAAGTTCCGAAATTCCAGTTGCATCATGGAAGACATCAGATTTTCTTTTTCTTCCGTCTTCGCATCACAGGTTCGAGCCTGCCTGCATGCCTACTACCACTTTTTTTTTTGCTCAACACGCACCTCCAAACATCCGGGAAATGCCAAGCACCCAGGCTAGTCTGGAATAAATAATTTCTTTATCATAAATATTTAGAGTTGTATAAAGAGTCGGTAATTGTATCAAAATCGGGGGAAAAATATTGGAATCATCCCATCACAAATATAAAAAAATATATATTCATGTTTTTTTTTTTTCTGTAAAAGATGCCTTTTCAATTATATTTCATCCTTTCTGTATGCCAATTCTTTTTGTTTAGAAGCTCAATGTTAAACACAGTAACAAACAGTGAAGCTACATTTCAAGTTCCAAATATTTTTGTTACCAAGCAATTCTTTCAGCATGCCAAAACCTCAGCACACTTTATATATATATATATATATATATATATATATATATATATATATATATATATATATATATATATATATATAGATCTGTTTCGGTACAAAGAAGCAATCAATTATTATGTCAATATCGAATCTTTTCATGCGTACACCTCTAAGAAAAAAAAATAACATTTTTTTTTTTTTTTTTTTTTTTGCTTAGAAAGAAATATGCATGACAATAATGTCGAAAAAAGGAATTCCATAGAAGGCCTAGCATTACATATTTATTTAAGTAGCCAGATAGCTACTTAATTATGCGATACTGCTAAAATAAATATATAATTTTTGAGGTGGAGTACAAGAATGTGTTCATCATTGATTACTTCTAATTTTTATTTGTATTCATGTTTGCAGAAAACAAATATGACCAAAAATTGTAAGATAATTGGGTTTCAAATAGGAGGGACTGATGTTTTTAGAATTTCTAAACATTGGAGTATGCACACTAAAAAATTGATTGTTTAAAAAATTAGATGCCTTTTTCTGCATTTTTGGATTATTCGGACTACTGTTCTCGTGTTTTACAATGTTTCAGACAATGTAAGCTCCAACTTTCTTCAGGTATATCTTGTTGAACTTTGCAATCTTTCTGTCGAACTTGGATATCTGCATGAAATTTTATTAGCCATAACTGGGTAGAAATCATAATTCACAATTGTTTTTTTCTTTTTTTAATATCAACCACACTAAGTATTAAACGTCAATCTTCAGAAGAGTGTTAATTACAACTGAATTTTACCAAGAATTTTTCGTTACATCACAGGTTCTTGCTGAAAATCAGAAATACATATATTTTTGTTCATATTTGTAAGAAGCTGAGTTTTTTTTTTATATTTCTCTTACTCAATACTTAAAAAAAATTTTTTTAGAGATATTTTAATTATCTTTTACTTATTGGAAACTTTCATTCATTTATGGCTCTCATCTGAGTCAAATCATTGTTAACTATCGAAATTTTGTAGAATGATATTCCTTACATTAGCATTAACTTTTTCAACATCTATGACAATGAATGCAACAATGGACTTTATTTCGAATATTGAGATGCGTTTTAGCTTAACTGCAATTAGGTTTTGATCATCAATCAGTTTGTGTATATATTGCATGGATATATCTTTAGAATGACTATTGCTTGGCTTATTAAGTTTTAAAAAAAAAACAAAAAAAAATCATTTTCTTTGGTCTCTCACACTTGCATATAAAATAGTATTTTCGTCACTAATTGCAGATAGAATTGGACGTATCTTTAGAATGTTTATTCATTTTAATTATCATATTTACCCTTATTGAAATATTGCATGATGTGATTTCTTGCATCAGAATGAACCTTCCTCGTTTATTCACACGACACTTCCTATTACAAGTCGATATTGGATATTAACAAACCTGACTTATGAAGCTTTTCTTTTTTTTCATCATGTTTGTCCATGCAAGGGTGAGTAGGGTTGAGGGTAAATCAATAATTTACACAAATGTATATTTCATTTATTTATTTTTTTTTTTTTTAATTGTGGCTATTGTTGCCTTTCTTTATATTTCAGCAGCAAATTGTATGAAGTATTTAAAGAAATCACTCGACCAGTGATGTTTGATTTAGTTGCCAAAATTGTCTACTGTAAATGATGAATTACATTATGTTTAGTGTTTAAAAAAAAAAAAAAAAAAAAAAAACATGGCTGAGGATAGTGGGAGGGGAGGGGGATCATATTAAGATGTATTTAGTAATGAAAATGATTTTTTAAACTAGATAACATATCATGCATTAGCCTAGTGTTAAAAAATGTTTGGGATATTTAGTTAGGATAATGCAGATTACAAATTCATTATTATATTACACTAAAATACATTTTTACTTTTATAGAAATTAACACCATTTTATTTTGTTTTGGATTACTATGAAATGATTGCTTTTTTTCCTACTATAATATCCTACAAGTGGATTCTAGTGTCTACAAATGAACCCAAGTGACCTATTAGTTTGTTTGTGAAATTATGCCTTCTAATAGTTTACAATTTCTTTAATGGACAAACCTACTCTTATACTCATAGTAAAAATAATTAACAGGATGTGTGCATGATATATACTAGCAGGTCGCCCGGCATTGCCTGGTCGTAAAATATGCTTAAATATGATATTTTGATTAATGCAGATTTCGTGTAAGACTTGTGCTCCACCACTGAAAATCAAAACCAAAATGTTTAGCTTGCAGTTTACTTTTTCCTTTGACGTTAATGTCTGACCTATGAAGATATGTTTGCTGCAAAGTTAAAGATGAAAACCTGAACCAATAGCTACTACGTTACACATGCATATTCGTAATGCCATTGTTCGACTTTCACCTTCCAAATTCCACTTTGTTAACTTTCACATTTTTGTACATATTTTCCCTAGCTAAAACTCAAATATAAAGTTTTGCATGGGTTCGAATACCCTATGTATGAAGTTTTATTTCTGTAGACCAAAAACTGACAGAAGTTTGGCAGGCAACAATTTTTTAAACAAATATATATGGGTGTGTGTGTGTGTGTATATATATATATATATATATATATATATATATATATATATATATATATATATATATATATATATATATATATATATATATATATATATATATATAGGTTTGTGTTTATTATAACCTTATTACGCAAGTATAAATCATACAGAATATCTGCATGAATATAATTACGCATAATAGTTAAGTAAAGGTGATCATCCCATCAGAAAACCAAAAAAAAACTAATAGGGAATTAAGATGAATGTTTAAAAGAATATGCAAATTATCTAGATCTTTTGCAGATGAAGGCAATCACATGACACATATATAAGAAAGTTGTATTTTCTTTTTAAATAAATAGAAAAAAAAAGTTTTTTTTAAATGAATATCAATACACAAAAAAAAAAACAAATTTATAAGAGTGTAGATGTATGTATATAAGCACTTGAGTAGAGAAAAGATAGTTTCCACAGTGAAAAAGCAATACTCTTCTGGTAAAAAAATGAAGTATTTTTGATAAGTATTGTAAGAGAATGTAAACAAAAAAAAAAAAAATGCAGATTAAATTCCCAGCCATGCTGACTAAATTCAATATCGCCAACTTACCACTAGAAAATTCACAATTACTTAAGTGGATTCAACTATAACAACAACAAAATCTTGTTTTCTTATATATATATATATATATATATATATATATATATATATATATATATACTAGCAAAAGTAATTTGGGGGTATCAAAACCAAAGCAAAATATGATGAAAGTAAAAATAAAATAGATAAACCCCATAATTTATTATACCATACCTGTTCACACTGAAACACTTATCACAATATTCTGTGGATCTACAGGGTGGTCAAAAAGTCAGGTAACATGTTAAAGGTAGAAAAAACAATATGATCCATTATAATCTTATATAGGGATCTTACCCCTCCTGATTTCTGGCTTTGGGGCTATGTAAAGGATAGCGTTTATGGCAAGAAGCCTGATACAATAGCGTCTTTAAAGTTATTTATTGAAGAGGAGATTGCGATGTTACCTGACATTTTGACCACTCTGTATATTAAAAAACCTTGTTAAACTTTGTGACATATTTCCATTCTATGGAGGTCAAGTGCGAACGAACACTCCATAATTTTATTATACCATATTTCTTCAAACTGAAACATAATTATCAAAGTATACTTGCGCAGATAGATATGAAAAGTCTTTATTAAAGTTTGTGCCTTTTTCCATTCTATGGAGATCAGGCGCAAATGCAGACCCCACAATTTTATTATACCATCCCTATTTAAGTTAAAACATACTTATCAGAGTATTCTTATGTACATCTATATCAAAAACACTTGTGAACATTTTTTTTTTTTTTTTGATTTTTTATTTCCATACTTTGTGGACCAGGCGCGAACGCAAACCCCACAATTTTAATGAACCACTGTTCTGCCAGATCAAACATACCCATTCCTGTCTCGATACATCTATCATTATATGTAATCAGTTTTTTAAAATAGTCAACCATATAGGAGCCTATTCGTGACCAGACACACACACAGACATTCAGCTTTATATTATAGATATATACAAATTTTCTTCTATTAAGATGAAAACAATTTTAGTATATAATGAATTCTTACAGCTTAATATGTTCTTGTAGTCTACACTTTCTGAGACAATCTGCAAATCAAATGGATTAAATATTAGGGTGCTCGTATGTTCAAATTTGTAATACCCCAACCGTCATCACTCCAATAAAAGCATTAGATGATAATCCTATTAATCCTCTTATTTCTTAGATTACCGACATAAGCTTTGCTTATGAAACTGTAACGACTCTAATGTTCTTAATAAAAGGCGAAATGTTCTCTGGAAGGATATCAAATTAAGAAAATGCTTAGCTTATGCCGAAATATTTGACACTGTTCAGAATTGTCTCATTCAAGATAAATCTGTCAACTCCTTTCTCATTTCAAGCATAATATCTTGCAGAGAAGATTTCTATGTTCAAAAAGTCTTAAAATAATATGCAGTGTTCTAATTTCATAAAATATAAAATTTAATGGTGCCATTAATTTCATAAAATATAAAATTTAATGGTGCCATTAATTTCATAAAATATAAAATTTAATGGTGCCATTAATTTCATAAAATATAAAATTTAATGGTGCCATTAATTTCATAAAATATAAAATTTAATGGTGCCATTAATTTCATAAAATATAAAATTTAATGGTGCCATTAATAGTATTTATTTAAAAAGGATTTTTCTTTTTTACATAATACTGACATGCCCGTCTACACTTGATGAAAAGCCAGAATTATAATTAGCTTTCTTTGTCGTTAACTTATAAATATCTTTACCTGCTGTAGATGTAGCTATATTATAGAGATTGAAGACTTGTTTCTTTTAATATTTTTCCTTAACATAGTTCTAATGTAACAATTTAAAACAAACAAATATTATCTCTATTAAATAATCGGTTTAAAAAAAAGAGCTTTAGCAACAGCATATAAATATTAAGTTACTGTTTCCTTGAAGAACTTAAAGTGTAAAATATTTTAACACAATGCCTAAATTTGACAGTAAATAGTTTGAAAAGAGTTGCTATGTTGCAAACCAACAAAAATATCAATGGAATTGATGCAGTTCTAATACATTTACGGTTACAAATTGTTGGTTTTTATAAACTAGACAGCCATCCAAACACATGCACAAAAGTTAGAATGTTGAATAAGTAAAGATGCTGTATATAATCATTAGGTTTGTGATAATAGAATATTCTTTTCATTCTTATGACTCTCGGATATATATCCGACAGTTAGACACAGTTAATCAACCGAGAACCACATCCGTATATATAAAAACATGAAAGATATTAACGGATATCTACTCTAAAGTCAAAACAATGAAAAAAAATATGCTGTTGTCACAGCACTAATAATCATTAACAGGGCTCTACATTGCGAGTGAATTTTCAAAGTGGTGACTAGAAATAATGCAACACTTATCTTTTGGCGATTGTATTTCTTTTACCGACACTCTTGCAAAGCTCACTGAGTGAAAAATATCTTTTCAACATTATTTTTTATTTTTTTATTTATTTATTTTTTTTTGATAAAACGAGCAAAGTCAAATTATTTAAACAAAAGTTTTAACAACGCAATATACTTCTTTTTAAACAAAGGCTGTTTAAAAGAGATCTAAGGAAATTCGAATGTTCATACCTTCAAGTATCACCATAAAATTTGTTGTATATTTAGAATTACATTTATTTAAAAAAAAAAAAACACACAGAAAAATCTTTATGATGTACATACTCGTCATAAAACTAAGATGGCATATTCGAAAAATCATATGGGTTTGGCTAGTAACTTTTTTATTTTGGCTAGTAAACGAAAATATTTAGTTGTCAAAGGTCAACTACAGATAAATTTGTCTGTAGAGCCCTGATTAATCAATTAATTTATTAAGTATTTGCTTTTTTTCTTTCATTTTTATTCCATTTTATTTTATTGAAAATGCATTTTAGTTCACAAACTTTTTTTTATATATTTCAAATTCATGCTAATCAGTGATACAATTTTTAAAGTTTTATCCTTTGATAAAAGGAAGCTTATCTTTGAAAATCCATGGGCTAAGGATTTTTCTTTATTATAATTCCTTGTTTGAATTTTGGATTTACTAAATATTGTAGTTCAATTTTAATTTTTATAAATTTTTCTTATTTATATAAAGATAAACGTTAATAAAAATGTATCACTGAATAGCATAAATGTGAATATATATATTTTAAAGAAAAACTTCGAATTAAGACATTTTCAATAGAATTAAATAGAATAGTGAAATGAAAGTAAAACATAAAATAATCAACTAATGGTTTTATATATATATATATATATGTATATATAATCATTTGATTGTGCTATTTCAACTAACTCTTTAAATACTGTACAACCATAATAAAATATCTACATCCACTCGTTTCCCATATTCACAAAACTGTTTAAACGTTGTCTTAAGGAGAATTGCTTCCCATCACCCTGGAAAATCTCATCAGTATGCCCTGTATTTAAGAATTCAGGTGATCGTTCATTCCCCTCTCAGTACAGGCCAATAAGTCTTCTGTGCGCCATGAGTAAGTTGCTGGAATCTGTGTTAAATACAGAAGTAATCAACCATCTCAGCAAAAATAACCTTCTTAGTGACACACAATATGGTTTCCGTTCTGCTAGATCTACAGCAGATGTGCTTACAGTTATCTCATTGAATTAGCGAATCTCTCGACAGAGGCAACCTTTCTAGGGCAATTGCTCTTGACATATCAAAGGCCTTTGATAGGGTATGGCATAAAGGCCTACTTCACAAGATCTCCAGCTATGGTATCGCTGGAAATGTCTTAATTATTAAATCATTTCTCTCTGATAGGTTCGTAAGGGTAGTAGTTAATGGGCAAAAATCAGAAGCTCACAGTATTAATGCTGGAGTTCCTCAGGGGTCCATCCTGGGCCCAACTCTCTTCCTGATCTACATTAACGATCTTCATAATCACATCCGTACATCATTCGTAGAGATTTTTGCTGATGACACTACCATCAATGGTAGCACATCTAAGACAGTAAACGACCAAGTTCTCTCCAATTCTCTCTCCTCTGATCTTGATCACGGTGTACAATGGGGAAAGGAGTGGCTGGTTACTTTTAATGCATCGAAAACCAAGCTTTTATCTTTACATCATCAACGTTCTGATCCCCATCTGGCATCAATTAAAATGAATGGCTCTCGTCTTGGGGAGTCCTCAAGTTTTAACAAGCTTCTCGGCTTGACCTTTACTCCTGACCTTAAATGGAATACGTACATCAAATCTGTTGCCAAGGCTGCTGGAAAAATGGCCAGATCCTTCTATCGATCCAGTAAATATCTCACTGCTGATGCAATTCTCTATCTATATAAGACCCAGGTACGTCCAAGGATAGAATACTGTTACCACATCTGGGCAGGAGCTGCTAGAAAGGACTTGTCCTGCCTTGATAGGGTTCATAATAGACTCCGTGGCCTCATGGGAGATGTTCTTTTCTCTTTCCTGCAACCTCTATCTTACAGAAGAGATGTTCTGAGTTTGTCTCTGCTTTATCGTTATTTTCATGGAAAGTATTCGACTGGGCTTCAATCTATGGTCCCCCCTCGCCACTCTTTCACAAGAAACACTCGTCTAGCTGAAAACACTATCAATAATTCCCCCCACTCGTTATCTGTGCCTAAACCTAAACGTAGATTCCATGAACAAAGCTTCTTTCTTAGAACTGCACGTCCGTGGAATTGTCTTCCGTTTTCCTGCTTTCCAGCTGTCTATAATATGGTTGTCTTCAAGTCCAACATAAACAAGCTTTTGATGAGCCGTTCAACTTAACAAATTTACCGAACTTCCATTACTATCGATTACTATATTGCCCTTTTGACTACTGTTCACTCTTTAACCCTATCCTTGAGTGGCCTCTTGGCCTTGATAAGTGGGGACGCCTATGTAAAAAAAAATAATACATGCTTTTATTGCAAAGTTATCAAAACAAACAAAAAGAAATTTTTCATTTGCCCTTTTTTTCTGTTTTCGTTTTTTTTTTCCCTCTTCCTTTCTACTCCCTAATAACTGAAAAGGAAATGACCCATCTGTTTCGTTGCAATACCTTCCGCTCTGTGTAATTACTCTGCCTTTCATTATGGTCATTCAACCCAATATTCTATCCCTCCACCCCTTCTTTCCCCTATGCATCAGATGACACAGAATCATTTTTTTTTCTTCTTTCCAAGCAAGATCTGGGTGCAAGGTGTGATACAAAACCAGGAAGCAGGAAAAGAATGTCTGCAAGGGAATTTGTTCCCACTCATTTCACGCGTCGCACCTCCCTTTCCCTTCGTGGACCTCCCTGTTTCTGCCCTCATTTCGCACCCCAACCCCTTTCAACAAAATACCCCTTCCCCTATAAATGAAACATTCAAAAACTCTTTCTTTCACTCCCTTTTATAAAAGTGTATTTTCTGTCAAGAACATATCTGACATGATGCATTCAAAAACCAACTATTCACCATTTTTCAGTGCTGGTCTTAATGTTAATTAAATTCAACACTGACCATTATTTTTTTTTTCTCCTTTTCCATAAACATTTTCTCTCTCTCTCTTTCTCTCTCTCTCTTTCTCTCTCTCTCTTTCTCTCTCTCTCTCTCTTTCTCTCTCTCTCTCTCTTTCTCTCTTTCTCTCTCTCTCTTTCTCTCTTTCTCTCTCTCTCTCTCTCTCTCTTTCTCTCTCTCTCTCTCTTTCTCTCTTTCTCTCTCTCTCTCTCTCTCTTTCTCTCTCTCTCTCTCTCTCTCTCTCTTTGTAATTATTAATTTAAGAACAAGAAATTAACTTAAAGATGGAGAAAATTGATGTTGAGTGTAGGAAATAAAGAATTGGGTAATTTATTTTATTCTGTTTTTATCTTTGTCTCTCTTTTGTTTCTCTCTCTCTCTTTCAACATGATGTGGGATTTTTGTTATTAGTTATACTAAATTATTCAAATTCTTAAAAAAAAAAAAAAAAAATCCCTCTAAAGCTCACTGACTGTTTTCTTTCCTTTAATAATCCTCTTTCATATTGCCCTATCTTTTTTAGATTCATTCTCTCATCTCTCTGAAAGGTTTTGTTCGTCCATCCGTCACTCTTCAGGTTGAAATAAAATTTAATCTGGTATGTCTCGCTTAAGTATTTGATATCAATCAATCAAGTGATAAATGCAAAACATGTTTATAAAAATCCTATATTGTTTTTAACAGCATTTTGTTTGGTCTGCTATGCTGAAATTCTTTAATGACATTTTCTTATGTCTGCCACGCTTAAATTTCATAATACCACTTTCTTTGGCCTTTTGCACTGCCATTTTAAAATAACCTTTTTTTTTCTTTTTTTTTTTTTTAGTTTGCCGTGCTTAAATTTTTAAATAGCATTTTCTCTGCCCTAAGGAGCTTAAATTTTGAAACAGCATTTTTATTTGGTCTGCAGCGCTTAAATTTTGAAACGGCATTTACTTTTATCTGGCATCCAGCTATTTTGAAATAACATATTGAGATGCGTTCATCTGTCTCTCTAAAAGACTTCATTCATTCATCGATTTGTTACACTTCAGTTTGAAAATATCGTTTTCATCACTAAACTTAGACTGGATTACCATATCTTCAAAAAAATTTTTCATTAGTCTGTCAGTTTTGGAAGTTCACTTGTTTATCCGGTACTACCAGATCAAACTGTCTGAAGATATCAACTTCCTGATTTAAATTCAACAAATTTTGATGCTTTTTTTTTTTTTTACTTTCCCTTTGCAAAACTCCATCATGTTCTGCAAAGCCAAAAAACAACAATTTTTCTCTGCAAAACAACCAAACCAAACACCATGAATAAATATTTGAAGATATAAACTACTTGAAAGCATGAAATCTTTTTTTTTTCTTTCTTTAATCACTGAAATTACCGGATTTGGTATTAAATAACCCCAAAAGCGTTGATATACCAGAAAACAAAACAACTTGTTTAATACTGTTGGTAAAAAATTTGCTGCTAAACGCAGCAATCTGTTGTTTTCCAAAATCTGCTTTTATCACTCTATTTACTGATGTACAAAAATGAACGAAATAGTCATAGATCAGTTCTATTTTGTTAAGCCACTGTTCATGCTGACTTCTGTCCGTGAAATTGTCAAAAGAAATAACATATTAATATGTATATTTACTAAGCATAGTTAAATTGGTTTAAAGCTATGAAAGTGCTAAAACCAAAGTATAGATTCCTTGATTAACTTGCTCACCAGTGGCCGATAGGAAGGCATACAGAACTGATCATAGAAGCAGCATTAATCTGTCAGTCATTTAGGTGATCGCCTTCCTAAAATTGCATGATTGGTTTAATGGATAGCATTACAGACTATATAACCGACTATTCTGAGTTCAAATCCATTTGTCTCTCTTGTGGCTGTTTACATAAAAATATTGTTGGGAAAGGTATGATCCCCCCCCTCCATATTCAGTTAAATTGTATACATTGAATCATTTATAATAAATGGTGTGCTACAGCATGAAGTTACCCAAAAGAGGATTGATTTGCAATTAAATAGGCAAATCAACCTATTTTCCTAATCCTCCCCTAACACGTCATATACAATGAATTAGGGCATTTCATTTGAAATTCTTTAGAATCTAGTGTTTAATAAAATAGTGGTAGGTCGCAACTCAGTAAGATGTGTGTGTGTGTGTATATATATATACACACACACACACACACACATATCAGAAAAAAAGATTTATTTATTGCACTTTTGTGACACTTGTAGATAATTGTACGATTTTTATCCTTGGTGGTGTTTTGTGTGAATACTAGTAATCCCGGGAGAAGAAGTCTGAATGAGAGCAATGACTCCTTACTCATCATGTTTGGTCTTGTACTGTCAGAATGTACAATAGCCGAGGGCTCTATTATTTGTCATATTTATTAAGAAATCGATAGCAAAGATACCTTCTATAGTTCCAAGATTTCCCCCCTGAAAATTACATAGACAGAAGAACATTTTCTACAGAGATTTTTTTAGTATTATTGGTGCTTCGGCTAAAAAGCAATTTGATTCTCTGAAGTATTTCAATCCGAGAGATTTTTAAAAACAATTTTTTAAATCGAACGTTTCTTTCTCCAGAGTTTTATTAATTTTCTAAACAAAGGTAGATATACTCTACATTCAATCTCAAGAAAAAAAAAAAAAAAACACTTTGATTTACGATGCTCAAATGTTTAAATAACGGTATATAGTGATTTCATTTTTCTTAGATATATCAATGTATGTTTCGTCAATAGATTTGTCTGTTGATCGGTCACACTTCAGTTTAAAATAGCATTTTTTTTTTTTTTTCACCAAATGTGCAAATTAATTGGACATATCTCAAGAATGGTATCCACACATCTGATCTACTATAAAACGCTGAAGCTCTCTGTACATACGTTTGTATTGGTGATGAGATGATTCCAATATTTTTCCTGATTCTGATACAATTACCGATTCCGATTCTTTATAAGTCTCTAAATATTTAACTATGAAATGGTTATTTTGGCCTAATTACAGTAAAAAGACATCTCAAACGTGTGTATATTTTCTCAAGCGTGAAAATACACTTGTGAGGAGGTGGTCTATATAGATTTTAGTCTTACTGGAAGTTTAAATCAATAAATATTTATTTTATTATTGTTGCCAGCAGCAAAAGATTTTTTTGAAAACACAGTTAAAAAAATATATATAATTAAAGGAATCTTCTTTTTTTTTTTTTTTTAACGATTCCAATACCTCCAAAAGTTCAGATTTTACCGATTCCAATTAATCGCCCCAACACTAGTTTGTGTGTCCAACTTAAACTTTGCCCTGGATGAGTAACATCTATCTTTTTTTTTTTTTTTTTTTTTTTTTTTTTTTAATACATAGGCGTCACCACTTATCAAGGCCGATAGGCCACTCAAGGATCTGTCTATATATATAAAAGCGAAAATGTTTGTTTGTGTGTCTGCTAAAAACTTTCGACAGACACGACGAAAATTCACAAACTTGGTATCATATTGAAGCACCATCCTTCACTCGAAAAATATCGAAAAATTGGCCAAAAACGTTAATTTTTTTTTCACCCTGAAATTAACAATTTTCGACAAGGCCCCAACAAAAACGATCCTCTCGTGACAACGACCGGTTCTACGCATGCGTCAGATGACGTCATGACCTGATTTAGTTTAAATAGTTGAAAAACTGACTAAATTTCATGTACGTCGTGTTAGCTCAGTTGGTTAGCGCGTTGGTTCGTTATCTAAACGTTTTGGGTTCGAATCATGGGGGTGAGATTTCGATTTTTTAAAATTTAAATATTGAACCAGTGTTATTTAAGCCATTTTTCACGTCACATTCGTTTTTCTGTTTTTTTTTTTTTTTTAATTCGGATATCCATCTCCGACCACACACCCAAAAACACCCGGATTTTTAAAGTTTAATATTGAAACAGGCTTATTTAAGCCATTTTTCACGTGTTCGTTTTTTTTTTTTTTTGTTTTTTTTTTTTGCTTTTGCTTTTTCGATTTTTACATTTAACATCGTTCGTTTGCCTTACATTTGTTTCTTTTTGTGTTCCCCCCCCCCGATGTTTTGATTTTTGTATGTCCGCAAAAGGATTTTTTTCGGCAGCTTCTCATGACCGTTGCTCATTTTAAAATTTTTTTATCTCGCGTCTAAATGATAATATTTACAACTTAACAACGGTGATCGCCTCTCTATTTAATTTGGCCGACTTTGAAACGTTAAATATTCGACATTTTCAGATCGGCACGTGTTGCTTTCGTTTTTCGGTATAAAAAACGGAACTCTATTCGAATCTCTGGCTCACGGCCAGTGGTCTCTAGAAAGCGATGTACCGTTTGGTCAATGTCGGCTTCGTCATATCAGACGGTTGCTTCCATTTCGAGACGAGACATTCCCCCTAATAAACAGGGAGCTGGTTTTCCCCAAAGTTAGGTAAAAACAAACAAACCGGGTTATTGACCTCATTAAAAACTGTCCCGCAGAAAATGTTCACTGCTGAATAGCTATTGCTTACGTCGTCGTCGTAACGCTCACAGAAAATGTCATCTCTACGACTTCCACTTGTGTAATTTAGTGCGGCCCGCACTCAAAGTTGACGTCATTAACTCGTCAAAAACGGGCACCTGCCTAGTCGCACTTTTTTTTTTTTTTTTTTTCCACACTTTATTATTTTGCAACTGCGCGTCAAGACTTCATTTTTTTTTTTTTTTTTTTTTTTTTTAAACATTTACCCAAGAGCACACCACACACACACACACACACACACCTACAAACACCCGGGTAACGCCGGTTACCCCCCCCCCCGCGCTAGTCTCAAATAAAGAAAAAATATATATATATTTATTCTTTGAGGATAAACTTGTCCAGGATTTCTTGATTGAGGGCAGGGTATCAGTCATTTCCACTGTTATAGTGGAATGGGCTGGGCAAAAGTAAAAAGAGAGAAAGGGCAGGATAGAAAGATAGAAAGACAGATTAAGAAAGGTAAAAAGATAGAAGTTTTGATATAAAGATGTTGCACACCTTTTTTTTTTTTTTTTTTTTTTTTTTTTGCTGCAGGCAACACGGAATAGCCCTGCTAGTCATCAATATAGGAGGTTTCACGCGTCACTTGCTTGGTTTGTGACACTTACAAATATCATTTTCTTCGGCATTTTAAAAAGATTTATTCTTGTATTCCAATATCCAAATAGCTATTTGATTTCCAATTGTTTCTTGTAGATAACGAAGTAGAGAAAAAAAATGATTTTATGGAATTAAAGATTTGATATTTCAATAAAAATGATTCGATTATAAACTATTTTCAATTTGAAGGGATCAATTTTGTCAGTTCTCTCTCTCTCTCTTTTTTTAATGTATTTTTTTTTTTTTGTTTTTTTAGGGTGGGGGGTGGTGTATTATTGTTGCTTTTTTAAAAAAGGATTTTTCTTTTTTATATTAAAGACAAACTCTTTTCTTTTTTTTCGATAAAACACACACTAAATCAGGCTTGGGCTGAATGATAAAAGGTATTTAATTCTACAGAACTATACTGAATCTTATCTATGGCAGCCATTCTTTTTATTTCCTTTACCCTGATGATATCTAAATTTGGTCCCCCTTATTTTATTTATTTATTTTTTTACGTTTGTTGCAATTCCATATATTTCCTATTGCTACTAGCAATCAATTCCCTTGAACTCATTTGCTTTTTTTTTTATCTACTACCTTGAAGATAATCACCTTGGTTGAGATAGCTTTTATTATACTCTGTCTGTGCAAAAATCCGGTCTTTAAAAAGCGACTGTCCTATGCCACTCAGCTTCAATAAATAATAGATAGTAAGACTAGTCGAAAGAAGTTAATAACTTAATATTGGTTAAATTTTGTAAAAATGAAAATATTTCAGCTGATGAATATTTATAAGTTTTTATTTCGGTTTCAATTCAAGCTAATGCACCCAAGTCAGATGAATATACTTTTTTATTTTTGAAATTGCAACTTTATAATATATAAAAAAAATCTATAAAACATTAACTCTATAATAATATATACAAAATCTGCAAGAATTAAAATACATTTAAGCTTACTTTACAACCGGGCTTTGCCAGGCTTTCTTAGATAAATACTTTTGCAGTTTTAACAAAAAGCTACAGTAATATCAGAGCGTCTCCATTTACACTGAACATCTACAGAATGCAAACATCAAGATATTACATATGAATGAGTCCCCTGTGGAATTTCCACAGGTCCCGCTAGTGGTTTATTATTATTATTATTATTATTATTATTTAACAATGGTTTATTATTATTATTCTTAGGTCTCCTGTTCAAAGAGTTATTATTTTATTACCATGTATCTAAGGTAGAAAGGTAGACATTTCGCTTTTATATGTGTGTGTTTTTTTTATTATATTCTTAGTATGGTAATGTCTACAGTGTTTTTTTGTTTTTTTTGTTCTTTTTTCCAAAACCAAGGTTAATAGGCATCTCCTGACTTTACCATAATCAGCTTTCGTTCTTGTTGGCTCTTTACATCAAGTGGCTTCATGCCTTGTCTTGAGCGGTTTCAAAAAAATTTTAAAAAATAAAAAAACAAAAGATATTTTGGATTTTTCAGTAGAATAAACAAAACAGTCAAGTATTAAATCATAAAGTAATGTATCTGATTAGAGCAAATATTCTACGATAAATTGTGAGTGGGATGAAAAATAGAAATTGGATATAATCTATTCAAAGTTTGTAAGCAATTGTTAACGGGCTGAGTTTATGTGAATCTAATTTTGCTCTCCTAACATTCTAATGGACAATTACTGACTTTTTAGTGTCATTATATTGTTGAGGGATAGAACTTGAGGACTTTGTCAGTAACCATAATGATGAGATCCATGTTTTTCCGATACGTCCCTTCTATTACTACAAAAATGATATAATAGATGGCATTGAAGAACAGATAGCACTAGAAGTGGCCAGAGTAGGAGGTTATATTAGACACACAAGTCTCATAATGTGAAAGAAGTTCAGTCCCTATACAGGGTATTACATTTTCAAATTCTATTCAGTCATACCCAAAAATAAATCTCATTAAACAATACTTGAGGGGCGGGGGTGGGGGGCTGACATAAATTAGTCATTATGTAAATGGTCCTGAGTATAACCTTTAAAAAAAAACATTCAGTTGCTCCATTTAAAGGCTATGGAGAACATGAAGTTGCTCCTTAGTTACCATTGCTCCCAGATCCACTTTGGCTTGGAGTGGTAATACCTGTTAGGGCATCTGGCACTACCAGATCAGACTGCCTGAAGATAGTGGCTTCCAGACCAAAAATGTACCAAACGTTGATGTTACCCCCCCCCCTGCTCAATCATGTTCTGCAAAGTCAAAAACAAGAATTTTCTTTCTACATGACGCCTAAACCAAACGCCATGAATAAATATTTGAAGGTATAAAGAACATGAAAACCAAACTTTTTCCTAAATTACTGGATTCCACATTAAATAACATAAAGTGTTGAGATACCATAAAACAAAGCAACCAAATCATTGTGTAAATTAGGTTTTATTCTGATATAAGAAATATTTTTTCCTTTTTTTTCTTTTCAATATTCGGTTTTGAAAAATGTTACATATCTTGCCGTAATTTTTTGATGGAATGGGTACTTTAATCAGTAGATATCATCTAAGCACAATCACAAGTAATTGTACATGTGAGAGCCTTCCTTCCTATGTGTGTGTGTGTGTGTGTGTGTGTGTGTGTGTGTGTGCATACATGTTTGATGAGTGAAATATTGGACACACTTCCTGACAGCCTATGTATTTTAAGCCCATGGCATCATAATAAAATAAAAAAAAAAAATGTCTTAATGTCTCCTAGAGAATATGAGATCATTGATGATTGTTTCCAGGCTACAAAATGCTTTTGGAAATGACTCCAGGAAAAGAAACCTCATATTTTCAACCAGAATTTAATCTAGCGCACACGCATGCACGCATACACACGCACACAAACACACACACCTTTCCTCTCTCTCTCTCTTTCTCTCTCTCTCTCTCTCTCGCTATTTAAATCTATTTAATGATTCATCATGGTAGCCAACACTGTTTATTATCTTGTTATCATTGTGACAGTCATGGCTATTTCAACAATCCATGGACCATTATTTCCCCCTCAACTTCCCTCTCTCCGTATTCTATTACCCTTTGCCTTTCAAAATTGCCTTATTGGATCCTTTGATTCTACTTTTGTACAGCTTTCATAGATTTGAGTAAATGAGAATTAAGTTCTAGGCTTGTAATTACGTTAAAACTAAATATTTTCTCTTTTTAAATAATATGCTTATCTAATATAAGCTGCTTCATTTTTTGTAAGTTGTCTAAGCTCTTTTAACCTTTATTAATCAAAGAAATAACATTAAAATTTTGATAGATTTGATCGTAAGTGTTTAATTATACAATCCATGCAATGTATAAATGGTTCTGAAAATAAACATATAACTCTCGATTTACAAAATGAAGGTGGTTGACAGGAAATGTAAATAAGCTCCTAAACTTTTAAATCAAAAGGTCATCCAGCATAACTCAAGATTTGAAAGATGTCATATGTGTAGTGATCAGTACAACTTGTTTTTCTATTGAGGAAAAGCGCACCGCTTAGTCAGGCCCAAAGGTTATTCAAGGATAAGGGTTAGTTGGTGGCCAGTGAGACAACGCTGATGATAGGTAATTGTAGAACTTGAGTAGTGTTCATGTAAGAGGCCCCTCAACAAAAACTTGTTTATATTAGATTTGAAAACAACCATGTTATAGTCAGATGGGAAGCATCCTTGCGGTATTGTATTCTGCAGATGGATAGTTCTCTGAAAGAAACTGCTCATGAAATTTACATTAAGTTCTAGGCACAGATAGATAATAAGAGAAATTGTTGACAGTTGTATCTAGACAAGTGTTTGCTGCAATTTTTAGGGGGGGGCAATAATATTTAACTATAGGAATGAAAAAGAAAAAATATATATATTGAGCAAAAAGAAGCTAATTTGACATTTTGTTATATGTATTTTAACTGGCTTTTCAAGCTCAGTTTTTCCTGATTAAAGAAAAATATAGCCAATGAGTTCAATGGATGACCCAATGGATCGCTTTTTTATTTATTTATTTTTTGTTGTCATATAAGATTTTAATTATTCTTATAGTATAAACTCTGAGGGCAATTATATTCATACAAATGAATTCTCTTTTCATCGTGGCAACAGATTACATAGAAGTGATAGCCATTGTCTAGCTTAAAGAATAGACTCAATGAAAAGAAATAACAAGGTCAAGGGGTAAAATATATTAAACTATAAAGAATCGATATCTTATACAAGCTTATCTTAATTTGGGCGACATAGTCACAATTTATGAGATAAAGTACTTTTCCTTTTTGAATTTTTGAGATAAGGATTGATAATTTGTATTATTTGGATTACTGTTCTTATCTTGAGTTTTATTCGCACATTTCAGCTGATGTAACCTCTAAATTTCTTCAGGTGTATCTTGTTGATGATGATTGTCATTATTGATTTTATCTTGTTGATGATGATGTCATTATTAACAGAACGATAGCATGCTACCTCAGTGGATTAAATAAATAGATCCATTTGAAATTCTGTGCATATTCACGAGTTTGTCAAGATACATTTTGGGAAGGTCGGAGGTTACGTTGGCCAAAATGGTGTATGAATAACCTTCAAGATGAGAATAGTATTCCAAATAATCCAAATAGTACATATTTTTACTCTTCAATTTTGTTTTATTCGTTCGTACTCATACAATTTGTTATCAGTGATTACTCACTGGCAACAACAGGTGTAGTATTCCCTGGAGTCTTGAGTGACAAGTCTCCTCAGGTTTAACAGTGCTCTTGGTGTCTTCCGGTCACTGTTGAAATCACTTTACGTCCTTGCAATAACCATTTAGCATTGATAATGACTGTTGGCTTTCTCTGAGATTTGAGTGCCAAGAAACCTTTTCAGGATTCCTTACCTTTTTAGTAGAGATATGCATGGTGCTTTCCTTACTTGGTCTTTTCATCCTTCTGGACCCTTTATGACTTGTGTGATACCAACAGCAGATATTGGCGTTACCATTTTTTTTGTGATTCTCGGGTGTATCAGGTTATTACTATTATATACATACTTTCGGTTGAGTTGATTATTGTTATGATATCTGTAATATAATCTCATGTCACCAACTGTAAATTTCCTTCAATTTCTGCTTGATTGTATCATGAACACAATTATTTAAGTTATCATAATTCAATTGTATAAAATATTACTTGCGTCCAATGATATGACTAGCAATTTAGTTAATTTGTCATTAAAACAATATAATTTTGCATCATAACTGTAAAATAATTGTTAGGCAGTCAATTCTGATATTGTGTAATCTATGATGATAATAAGTGCCAACATTTTTATTGAAACATCACAATCGATCATCAAATTGGGCACTGGTGGTTCTCATACATCACAGAATAATCACTGGGGGAATGTTGAGTCTCTGCTCAACCCAAAACTATTTGCTTCGTAAAGGAGTCAAAAGTCTTGCCTCTTTGCCATCACCCATGGCCGACTTAATTATCTTGAAGTAATTTAGAAAAAAATGAGAAAAATGACTGAACGTTTAGAATGCTGGTTTATTTATAGAAATTAGCCGTTATCAAATAATTGCAAATAGTTGATATACCTTTAAACAGATAAACCATCACAAGCTTCTATTAATTTGGTATCAGTTAATTCTGCTAGTTGAACAATATAATTTAGCTTCATATTCATGGAACTTAAAATGTAAATAGTTGGACAGTCAACAAAGCCATCATTGGTTATTTGTTGATATAATTAATTTTTTTTTTTTCTATTCAACTTTTGGTTATCATTCAACGCTAATTTTCCCTTTTTTATTTTCAAGATGCGAAATACTTTTTTTTTTTAAACTCTTAACCACAACTTCATTCCTAGTTTGCATTGATCTGACCTTTCTTGATCAAAGGTTAATAAGATTTGTCTCGCGTTTGCAGTTTTGAAGCCTGTATATTTTATCATATACGACATTGCTTTTGTTTTTTCTTATGCTGCCATTGTCGACTTTCCTTCTTATTAGTGAAGTTTACCATCTGCTTTCATATGTCGTGAAACACTTATCAGTTGCTTACGTTGGTGTTATATCAAATAGAATTTTGTATTTTATTTCATGAACACATATAAACAATTGCTTTTTTTTTTTTTTTAATATGATAACACTAATAATAGATTTTTTTGTAATAATATTAATAATAGACTAATCTGAGAAAATGAAATAAATTGTCTCTGAATATACCTGCCTATTATGACCATGCACTCACCATTTTATTAAAAAAAAAAAAAAGCTGGTTATGTTCTTAACAATACACTTAAAATAAATTTATACGTATTTGATAATTTGGATGTTCATCCTTGTGATGGAGGGTTTTAATTTTAGACAACCCATAGAGATGGGAAAATAGTGCTGTAGAAATAAAAAATATTACAAAAAAGTGCTCAGTACATAAAAAAGAAATATGGAGAGCACAGGACTGAAGTTGGTAGCCCAAATACTTCATTCCACTTCTGATTCCTGAAAATCTTTTAAAGTTTGACATTATTACTAGTGAAAGGAGAAAATATGTATTTATAACATTTGAATTTAAAACAAAATTGGCATGCTTTTTAAGGTTGAAAGAATTTAATATATTTGTGTTTAATTATTATAACAGTTTAAATTTAATTTTTAAAAAAATTGATACATGGTGTAAAATCTATAGACGAAATTTTTTGCTCAGATTCTGACATTTTAAGTGTCCGAATTTGCTTTGATTCCAACAACAATTTGTGGAGCCGATTTATATAACACATGAAGCTATTGATGAATGACCAAACTTATGTATAGTATTTTTGTGTGGTGGGGATGCTCTAATACACAAACTGAACTCTTTAGTCATTTTCCTTGTATTAAAAACACAACTGATGCGTACATATATCTACTCACTGTTGCTTCAGTTGCAGTCAGTTTTGTTTTTAGTATTTTTTGTTTGATAATTTTTTAAAACTTTTTTTAAACAAACGAGTAATAAGATTTTAGTTGAAAGATAGATCACTTATATTCTTAAATAAACATATGAATTGTTTCCCTTAATTTTTATTTGTTAAATCATAATTGAAAAGTATTACTTTATTACTAATGATGTTAGTGCAAGTACATAATTTTTAAAAAAATAAACTACATATAACATTTTTGACAAAAGAAATAAAGATGAACGAACTGATCTGATTATGTCTTATGTTTCATTCGCAGCACCTGAATGATTTTATTCCTGTTAATCTAATGTGCCACATACAAAAAAAAAAAATCAGAAACCTATTTTCCTCATCTTCATAGAAGACGTGCATGAGGTATCGTAGGCTGTGATTGATGAGCACAATATTGGATTTGTGTCTAAATACATAATCATCTAAGCTACCATTTTTTTTTTTTTTTTTTTGTAACCAAACTTTTCATGTTTAGGAATGTATTTATATTATACTTCCGGTATATGAGTTTTCACCTGATTAACAAAGTTGAGTTCTTCCAACAAGTGAGATGGTCTGATGCTGCAATACCTGAAATCCTCAGACTTATTGTAATTACATTATCAATGATACTATCTGGCTCATTGTTTAAATGTTTTGTTAATAGGAACAGGTTTGTGAATGTCACCATTCAATTTACTTTTCCATTATTAATAATGCTCTATCTACTGAACACTATTGAAATACATTATGAAAAATTTCCCCTAAATGTTTTAATATATTTGAGATATTGATATATCAAATATATATAAAAAAAAGTTAGTCTGATTCCTAGCTTTAGACTTAAATAGTATTGTGTCTATCACATAGATATTTGATTCTGACTAGCGATTCCTCTTTATTTTTTATTCCTGCATTATGCCCTAAATAAGTCTATTTCAGTTGAGTTCTTTGTAAAAAAAATACTTACTTTGGCAAGGAAAAGTTTACAATGGAGACACTTATTTTGAATAATGATCTAAAATGTATAAAAATGTAAATGGGCATGATTCCTTTTAGAATCTTTATTTTTCTTTAATAAATATATTTTTTTCTATTTCTATATATATTAATAAAAGTTATGTGACCACTTTGCGTATTTCTCTGTATGTGTGTTTTTCATGTATATATGACTTACACCATTTTTAATATATAAACTGACTTGATGAATCCAAGGCAATGCCAGGAAGGTAGAGCTAATCTATATATCTAAGAGAACGTGTGTGTGTGAGGACAACTCTCAACGAATTTTGGATCTACAGACTTGAAATTTGGTATATAGGGTATTCAGATGTGTGGAAAACTTTTTAATCAGTTTTCATACAGAAAATAGGACTGCTAAGGTGTCAAAATTAAAGAATTGGTACGTGGTGAGGTCATCAGATTTTTTATCCGTTTGTCAACTGTTTCACCACTGCACAGATTGTTCACATGACTGCTTCCTTATGTTAAGAATAAGTAGGTTTGAAAACACTTTAAAGATTGTGGCAAGCTGGTTGGCCTTATGGTTATCGTACTTGACTCACTGTCTTTAGGTTTTGGTTTCGATTTCAGCTTCAGTACTTTTTTTTTTTTTTTTTTTTTTTACTAGAAGTGAACTGTTTAGGAAAAAAAACGTATGCACATGTCTCAGTTTCTTTCCGTTTATTTATTTATTTATTTTTTTTAAAGAAATTTTACATTACGTTTAATACCGGGCAGCGCTGGGTACATCTGCTAGTAGTGTATCTAATTGTTAACCTTTAATTTAGCTTATGATGTTGAACATGGAGGAATTGGATTTTTCTGAAGATTTAAAAACATTGTGTTCAAAAGTTGTTCATTTATTTGTTCACGTTTCATTTGTTAAAATTCAGTGAAATTCACTCATTAATTTTATCTTCCTGAAAAAATATTTTTACAATGTAACCAAATTAAGTAATGTTTAATGATTTTTTTTTTTTTTTACTTTTCCTCCTTGAAAACAGCTAAATTTATCCATCTTTTCTATGTTCTTGCACCTTTCTTTATCAATAACAAAGTGTAAAACTTTAGAAGCAATTAGGCCAATTGTTTTATTGAATTTTTACCCGTTTAATCCTCATCTGTTGCTGCCATTTTTGATTGAGAAGGCAGGTTTTTTAAAAGATTTTATTTTTAACGATCTCAAATTAACTTTTGATGTCATCAATTGACTGGAGGTGGACATTATTTCAAAATCATTACTGCTATTGATTTAAAATATAAATTTTCGTTTTTCACCCTCACCCTACATATCTTTCATAGTATTAGTTTAAAAAAAAAAAATCTTTCTTAGTGGAAATATAAAAAAATAATGTTGGGACAATTAATTGGAATCAGGAATCAAAGGCGTCACAACTTTTTGGCATATCAGAATTTGAAATATTCATGTGTATTTTGTGATGTCATAGACAATCCTTTTATTGTTTTCATTGTTTGTTTTTGCTTAAAACTCAATTTTCCATGGCTCATATTTATGATGCAATGATAAATATTTATTGATTTTAAACTAACATCCATAGATCACCCCCCTCTCCTCCCACAAATGTAATTTTACATTGATGAAAATATATGCACATATTACATGGGTTTTTATAATAATCCGACCCCTTTCATCCACCTGCAAAAGAAAACAAAAAAAATACTATATTTAGAAAAAAGAACCAGAAATTCAGAACAGAATCAACATATTGAAATCTGTCCATTACTAATTAAAATGAAATAAATAAAATTTTTAAAGAAATATTAATTTGAATATTAATTTTAGGAGCAGATTACAGAAAAGTAAATTTAGAATGTTTTAAAGCATAATATCTGCAACATCATTTAGTTCCAATTATTTTTTATAAACTCTGAAAATTATTAAATGAAAGTATTACATTAAAAATAAAATGAATATGAATCATGTTTGTATTATTTTTTGGAAGTTAACTCCCTTGATTTATTTATTTGACTTTATTTTTTAATTACTCCCCCCCCCCTTTTTTTAAATTTTATTTTCAGCGAAACTTATTATTCTTATCAGCCAAAGGAAGATTACAAGAGGTCAGTCTGTCCAGCACTATGACCGGTGACCATTGGTCAATGTTTTAGTTTTACAACCTTCCATTTCCAATCAGTTCTCTGAAAACTCTTACCTTTCAATCCTTCCATGAAAATCCTTTAAAAATTTTTTTCCTCTCTTTCTTTGAGATTGGGATTTCTCGTGAGATTAAATAAAAATTAGGTGTAAAAATAAATCTCAATTATGAAAAAAAAACAAAAAAAAATGGTTGAAATTATTGAGATTTTATTGCTTTATTAGCAAAAAAATATAATCGATTTGAGTCCTTAAATAATGGGATTTCTAAATATGTAACATACTTTATAATCTTTCCTCAAACTGTGGACATTTGTTTAGAAAATTTACAGCATCTACATTTTTTAAATATATTTTTTATATGCCATTACTATAATTGAAGAAAAAAATATAAACAAGATATATTCAGAAACAATGATAAAAGAATGAATTTTACTGAAAATTTTTATATACTTCTCTCTTCATTCATGTTCCCTTTCACTACCCCTTTTCTCTTGTCTATTTCTCCTTTTTCCTCCCTAGCCACCCTATCTACCTCCTCCCCATTTTTTTGTCTTTATTTCTTGCTATTTGTTTCTACTCACATCTCATCCTCTCTCTCTCTCCACATTTTCCTATCTTTCTCTTATTTCTTTCTCCCTTACTCTCCATATCACTATTTTCATGGTTCCTGCCTCAGCCCCTTTTATTATGTTATACTATCTGAATCGCTCAGCACTAAACTGCAGCATTGATAATCCCAAGTGTTAATCTTTTTGTTACCACAATTCATGATTAATCAAGGATAATACATCTCAAAAGAAACCTCCCAATAGAACAGTTATAATGAATAATAGATGCGATTAACGTGTAACCTGTCCATTTGACTTGGTGACATACCTGGGGACTCTTTTTGGCCAAGCTAACTATCACCTGACACAATCACTGTCTAGCTCATATATTGAAGACGCTGTGATCATGATAATATAGAAATGTAATGGCTCATTTGTATGATTTAGTTATTGAATAAAAAATGATTAATGGAGTGAATGTATGATTGGCACAATGGATACCATAGAAAACTTAGGGATCACATGTTGTGTTCGAATCTGATCAGATTTATTGTGTCATTAATATCGCAGGGGTTGGTATAGGCCCACCCCTTTCCCTTATATGGGTAAAATAACAACTTATGTTTAATTGTTTACAGTATTTTAGTGTGTTCGTGCATTAAATTAACTCTTACTTTCCTTATTTTATCCATTGCTTCTCACATTCCATGAGCGATGCTTCTGATAAAGGGGAAAAATTGCTGTTTTCTGGGTTGGAAATTATACATCTCACACTTATAATTGGCTGGTTTTTTACCTTTAAGTAGTATTATATTTTTTAATAGCTCCTTATGTCAAATAGCTTCATCCCTTGTCTGGAGCGATTTCCATAAGTATCAAATAAATAAAATAATAATTCAAAGAGAGTTGATATGCCATACAACAAACAAACCATACCCTCTGAAAATCTGAAATTGATCCGTCATATCTGGCCAGTATCTGGTTGGTGCAGATCGCAACAGATTGCCCAAAACTATTAGTGTTGCAGATTAGTAACTTGCCCTCAGCTTGAAAGACAGTAAGTAAAATCAAAACTTACAGCAGCTGGTATTTCCAAATGATCACCTCTCTAACTACTGATCAGGTTCAAGATCACTTAACTTTAGTGATTTTACAGTACCTGATGTGTTGACATAATAATCAAATCATACATTGTTTTGTTTTTTCAACATGAAATAACCCTAAAAGGGTTGATATGCTGTAAAACAGATAAACATTATGTATATATTTATAAATATAAATCGTTAAATTAAGTATTTTTCATTAATTTTTAAATAATTCAAACCTTTTTATTTATTTTTTTGTTTTGTACTGACAAAGGAGGGGTTAGACCTAGTAATTTACCCCCGCTCCTATTTTTCTTAACCACATCTTGGATTTTTTTTTTTTTTTAAATTTTGCACAAACATTAATCATGGTGAAAATAAATTTTTACCAGAACGGAGTTTCCGGGATAACTCTTGCCTTCTTAGGAGGCATTATAGGGGTAAAATTGCTCCCAAATCGTTCATCTGTTCATTTGTGTGTACTTTTCTCAACTCCTTCGATTTTTAAAAAAATTTTGAACAAATGGTGAAAGTAAATTTTTCACTTATGGAGGGAGGGGCTGCATGCTCGGCTTGTTTCACTTCGATTTTTTTAATATTGTATTTTATTATTTATTTATCTATATTATTATATTGACAATTCTGGATATGATTGGCGAGTCCCCAAATTTGGAAGTTTGGGGAAGCATGAAGTTATCCTTCAGTTGCCAGTACTCTCATGCCCATTCTGACCCATGAGGACATTACCTACCATGAGTTGAATAGTTGAATTTATATATTAATGAAATAAACTCCTACGAAGCAAATTAATCTAGAAACCAGATAATTTCAGCATAAAATGATCCAGCAATGGTCGACATGCTGTACCTTCTCCAAATATCTATTTTTTAAATAAACATATGCAAATTGCGTATTTTAATTGATCATGGATTCAGAGGTGAGAAGCTAACGAAGCAGTAACTATAAATCGTGTTTTTGATAAAGTGTCTCAACATTGCACATGCATAGGATCATTGCCTCTGTTGAGTATCGATACCTTCCTGTAAGGGTGGCTGTGCATGTAATTGTGAGGCAAGGGTTGTGCAATTTCAAACCACACTTATCCTGACTTGGCATTGCTTCAGTCCAGTGGAAAGGAGAAGTCCAGGATGATTGGAAACATTGCAGAGATGCACGGAGAACATACACAGCACTTGGAATTCCCAGATGGTCACCCATTTTTAGTACTGACCAGGCTCAATGTTGCTTAACTGAAGTGATCTAATGGGAACCAATGTGTCAATGTGATTATTATGTATATATGCATATGATAGTCGTTTGATAAAGATGATGATGGTCCGAATTATCAGACGATCTTGACGTATGAATTTGGTTTTAGGTGGATTGTGCATTGCAGAGAGCATATTTACTAGTGATGGAGCAATTCCAATATTTTCCCCAATTCCAATGCAATTACTAATTCCGATTCTTTATGAATTTCTAAATATCTAACTTTGTGATTCTTTTTTCCTTGATTACTGTATAAAAAAAAATATTTAAAAAAAAATATGTGCAGATATTTTCCTAAACGTAAAAATTACACTTGTCGGGGATGATCTATCAATTTTTAGTTTTATTGGTAGTTCAAAATCAATAAATATTTATTTTATCGTTACTACCAGCAGTGGAAGATCATAATTTAAACAAAATCAAACAAAAAAGACAAACGAATCGTTTCAGCATCAGAAAAGAAGCACAAATTTTTTTTTTATACCGATTCAAATACCCCCAAATGTTCCAATTTTTCTGATTTAATCATCCCAATACTAATATTTACCCACTCTCACCTCCAGACAAGTGATGACTGGACAGATATGCAAGTGTGCCATGAGATAAGGGCATACTTGGTGGAACGTGTTCGTTTGAAAGAAGTGGGTTCATACCTTTTATTGAAGGTATTGGTGAAAGTGACTCCATAGGTCTAATGCAATTTGAACACAATATGCAGAAACAGCGGTATATG
The DNA here is from genome assembly GCF_053919585.1 of Euprymna scolopes. Classification (NCBI taxonomy): domain Eukaryota; kingdom Metazoa; phylum Mollusca; class Cephalopoda; order Sepiida; family Sepiolidae; genus Euprymna; species Euprymna scolopes. The sequence continues at coordinate 29,039,995 of NC_136499.1, read as the reverse complement.
ATGATAATCAGTATACCACCTCATGGGAGTGACTACATAAATACATGCGCATATGCACATTCATACACAACTGAATGTGTATGTATGTATACATATGTGCAAACAATGCATAAACACATAATCATATAGGTTTGAGGAAGCATATTATTTAAAGATACCGATATTTTCTCAGTGATTGGAGCTGGATATTTTGTAGATATTCTAATAATGCGGTAAACCTTGGTAAATGGCACCATTTTGTGATTCTTATTCCTGACATGTTCTGTGGGCATTAAGCGGCCTTCATCCATCTCAAACCCATAATGGGTGATGGAGATCTTAACTTGCGGATAATAGCTAGGTTTTGACTGGATGCAATTATATTTAACGTTCTCTTTGGAAAGCAGGCGCCTTAGTAGAATGCAAAGATGGCTTCAACTCTGTTAATGAGAAGAGAAAGGGGCTGATTATTATGCGAAACGAAAGTGCATCTGGAATGGTTGTGGAAGAACCTGGTTATTACTCAAGCGTATGAACTTGTATCCATTTACTAGTTTGGTAGGTGTTCTTAATCAGCTGGGAAGTACTTGTCTAATATCAGTACATGACACACGGTTTTAATATTTGAAGCCAAAATAAATTTCTATGCTGGGATTAGTTTGTACTGAGGTAATTATGAAATTGATGAATTAAAACCTAAATTATGTTCAAGGCTGATTGGATTAGTTAAATTTTTTTTTTTTTATGTAAGGAATATAATAGTTTAAAAAAAAAATATATATATATATATATATATATATATATATATATATATACTACTTATTTATCTGGTCAGATCAGGCTGGCTGAAGATACTGGCTTCCTGACCTAAAATGCACCAAACATTATTGCTTTTGTACTTTTGCTTTGCAAATCTTAATCATATTCTGCAAAACCAAAAATGAAAGCAAATTTTCTGCATAAAATAATACAACTAAATACCATGAATTTGACAATATAAACAATTTAAATCATAGAAAACTTTTTTTCCAAAAATTATCGAATTCAGCATTAAATAATCTGAAAAGGGGTTGATATTTTGTTAAACTAAACTTATCAGGTTGAACTTTAGAAGGCTGTATCTGAAACGTATAGTCCACCTAATGGAGACAGAGTTCAAATCCCATCAGATCTGAGGTCATCAGAACTGGTCCTGTATTTAGGACCCACACTATACATTACTAGATATATCCTTTTCACATCGTTTTTCTTCATGCAATCTTACTGACAAAGTTTCATTTCCTGGATCATCACATTGCATGCAAATAGCTCATACTCTTTCTAGGTTGACAGTTGTAACACTCTGCTTGTTAGTGATGACACAAGTTTTCTGAACTTCATCTCCTCTTAACTGTTGCAATCACACCAGCTGACAGGTGATGGTGGCTTAGTGGTTAAAGACATGGCTAAGAAGTGGGTTATGCAAACTTCAAATCCAGTTCGTTCAAAAGAGACACTTTCACTCAGGGATGATGGCAACCTTCACATGGTCACTCCCGTAAGTACACAATCTTTTTTTTTCTTTTCTAGAAAGGATTCTAACTAGACAGATATCAGGGGCAATGAATGCCAACAATAACCATCCGATTCACACAAAATGTATGGTGCTCAACTGTAGCAACAAGTGTTTCTTGTGCTCCAACCATGTACAAAATAGCAGCTTGTGATCAATTAATCATATACATATAAAATAGGCATAGGTTTGGTATTGCATAAGACCCCCAGAAGATATTTATTTGTCACAAAGCACACAAATCAATCTAGGAGGATGTTTTTTTTTTTTTTTTTTTTTTTTTTTTTTTTGTTTTTTCAGGAACACTTCCATTTTTACCTGAAAAGAAGAGTCTGGGTTGATTTCTAATATCTCAAGTTAGACAACAAAAAATTAGATATTTATATTTATCAATTGAAATATCCTTTTTGGGTACACGTTTACTTTATACTAAGTTTGACTTGTTTTTTTATAAGTTTGTTACTGAAATAAATCTAAGTTTTTTTTTTTTTTTTAAATGTATTTTATTACCTGTTCAAAATAAATCCATTATCCCACCCACTCCCTATTTGAGATTTGTATCTAATTCTTTTGATTGATAACGATGCTCATAACGTTTTTAGCTGTGCTTGAAGTATTTTGGTCATTTTAATTTGTTTGTTGTTGTTTTTTGTTTTGCAGCCGTCCTCTTTAAAATAGCTAATCTATTAGGAAAGATAAGCAGACCAATTTTTTAAGTGGACAATCTGAACAAGTATATCTGGTTTCTTCCCTCATAGCCCTCCTCCCGGGCTGCCTCAACCCTACTATTATCCTATAGTTTTTCTCTTAATAAACTGGTCTCTCCATTGTCAGTCTTTCTGTTTTTCCACTATCCCAATTTGCAAGAGGCTTTTATCCCCCATCTCTCTCTCTCTCTCTCTCTCTCTCTCTCTCTCTCTCTCTCTCTTTCTCTGAGTGAAAAATATAGAGATTTCCATAATTGGAGAGAGGTCGATGTATTCAAAATAATTGACCTCTATCCCCTATGTAGACATTGCAGGATTAATATATATATATATTTTTTTTTTTCATGTTAAATCAGCATATCTATTAATGCCATTGGGGGTTTACTCTGCTTTGAGGGCTAATGCCAAGTCATTTCTGCAGCACTCTTTTCTCTCTATAACACCCCCCCCCTCGTCTGTTTCTCTGCTTGTCTCTTTACTTTCCCACTTCCTTTCCCTCTTTGTCTCCCCCTTTCCTTCTTGGCCGTGCTTCCCTCTCTCAATCTCCTCCTCTCCTATATCCTCTGTTCTTCACTACCATACTCCATTCAGTCTAGACGTTTTAACTAGTTATATCAGTTATCACTTGCATGCTCCACTTGATCAGCCAGCCTCTTTCGATCTAACTTCTAAAAGAACTGGCATCACTTAAACCATATTTACGAAGACATTGCCTAAGAGGTGATTATTCTGGAGATTCTTAGATTCGCCTTTCCTACATTTATTTCTCTATTCTTTACTTTCTTTGCTTCAATTCTCCTTCTGTATTTAAAACATCTTCAGAAACATCCAATAAAACAAATATTTTCTATTTTCTCTTTACCTTTTTCTAACTCTTCCTGAGTTTTGTCATCTCAAAATAGAATGCAGTCTCTTATCCCGTGTTATTTGGACATGCATAAGTGACCTTCCATTCGAATTCAAAAATGATTTTATTTATTATATCTAATTTAAAAAAAAAAAATTTTTTATGATAACAAAAATTAAATCCTTTTTGTATGTAGATAGGAGACAAAACTAATTTTAAAAATAACAATTTTAGTCTAAATTACAAAAAAAACAAAAAACTTTTATACATATAAAGGTAATATCTAATTATGTTTTAAAATCTTTTGTAAAAGAAACTAAGGCAAAATTCGTTTTATGTGAAATGAGTGTTTCTTTATGATTAAAAAAAATAACGTTTAAGTGCATACTAATTACAATTCCCTGCAGGCATTTTTGGAAAGCATATTTTTCTTTAGTTACTGAAGGCCCTAATAAGCTATAATCATTTACTTTCCTCTAGCGCCTAGTTTTAATAATAGTCTTGACTGTAGCAAATTTATCAGTCCTCTCCTAGCTTTTTCCACACACTTTTATTTGCCTTGTTCTTATTATTTCTTTTGACTTGATTATTTTTCCTTCAGCATTATTTTCTTTGTTATTTATTTTTTCAATTTAATGCATTTATAGATGCTTTTTTTAGCATCACTGATGTAAATCTAACTTTTATATTCTACTATAACAGGGTTATCTGGCATTGCCCAAGACAAAAATGTAATATTTGCATAAAACCCCACCCCCTCTCTCTCTCTTTCATTCCCCTCTGTCACCCCTCATTTCTTCTCTGCACAGTCCATTCCTCTCTCTGGATATAAACACTTATTTAGTGTTCAAATATAGTTCAAAGGATAAGTCAATATAAAAGAAATAATTTCTCAAAAAAAAAAAAATCAGTTACTTCCCTTTAGGTAGTTGCTGGAAAACAATTGATGAAATTTGCACCAGTTTTAGGTCAAAGAATGAATAATTTTTTTCTAAATTTTAGTTATTATTTAATAAGGGTAATGCCGATTAAGAAAATACTAACTTTGTGGTTATTTTTTTCTGTTCTTTTTCTTTAGTAGGACATCTGTACATACACACAGACAACTGTCCTTTGTATTATAAATGTTTATATTCTGCTGGTTTAGTATTGTTAAACTGAACCTATTTTCAGAAGTGGGGAAAAATGAGATCATTGTGTCATCCATAATTATAAAGTTTAATGTTTGTAAGTCGATGATTGTGGGTTTAAGTGTTATTCAAGAACTGGAAGTTGGTGTGATGATTACAAGTGTGAACTCTAAACTTGATATGGTATGTTCAATTTCTATCTGTGTTGTTAAATCAGTTTTTCTTATAATCTTGAGAAAGGTATGAATCCATCTCTCTTTTCTCTATGCATGGATTAATACCAGCTTTTAGAGTTTAAAAAAATTTTTTTTTAAAGTATTTTTACATTTTAAAAAGTTATGGTAAACATTCTCAGGCAATAACGAGTAGGTACAGCTATTTAATAAATGGTTTAGTTTGCAACTGATGATAAACATTGCATTTTTCAATATATGTATTTATTAAGTGTTCTTGTTTGTGATGTCAGTGGGAGCTATGCCTAACATTTGAGAAGGGGAGTGCACTTAATTCTCCCATGTGCTACCTATAACAATAACAATATTTCTAAATCAGATGTAATATAACACAATCCTAACCTATCATGTCACTATACTTTTTCTGCATGCACCCTTCACTTACTTTTAAGTTGGAAGATGCATCTCCTTGCTGCTTTGGCTGCTTGGAGACTGGGTAGAAAGTACCAGACAAGAATCTGACCTTGACAATCAGCCTGGCAGGTGCAGGGCCATATCTGTCCCAATATCTGTCGAACTAAGTATTACCTAGGAGGTCTACTTCTGGACATTGCCATCCACCTTACAGATAGGGTAAGTTTATTGCTTGTTGCCTGAGATGCCCCTACCGGGGAATGCTGATGGGGTGGACGTAGGCCATTTTTGCTAAGCCTGAGTGCTCCTGCTTTAGGGGCAAAGGCTGGACATCTCCGCTTTCCTACCTTGTGTCACATCTTGCTGAGGTGGGCAGCAAGTCAATATCTATTCTTTCTACATGTGTTACTTAATTGACACGTGAGCAGTTGCACACAATGGTGGTAAAGGATCAGTTCTCTTCTGCTTTACATAATTATTTTTAGGGTCTCTATGCATTCCTTTGTCACTTCCATTTGACACATGGACATGTATTTCGTAGGAGGCTGCCAGCATGTCTAAAATGCATTTTGATTAAATTAGGAAAGGCAGTTTGAATATAAGCCTTTTTGTATTTTATTTATTATTTTATTTATTATTTTTTTTTATAGCAGAAGTCGCTGTCGCAGCAGTTGTAGTCTTGCATGCATTTTAGTTCTTGTGTACACGTTTGTTAAATCATGTGGGCACAATGGAACTGGAATATATATAAATTATGAGATCCTTTACTATTATTGGAGCCTTGCACTGTATTCTTATTTACATAAGTAAACATATATATATATATATATATATATATATAAGATGATTCCATGCAAATTAGAATGAACTAGTTTAGCACTAAAAAAGACACATAACAGTATTTTAGGCTTTTTTTTTTTTTTTTTTTTTGCATATAAATTCAATTTTACATAATCACTTGCTTCTGGACCAATTGGTGTTTTTATTAAGGACATGTAAAAAAAAAAAAAAAAAAAAAAAATACAGAATTACAATGTTACTACTGACCTTTTTGTGAGTTTGCTCTCATATAGAAACCTTTTGAAACCTATTCAAATCTCTATAGATGTTTTCTTACACCAGCAAGCAGACTACATTTTTGTTCTGGGTTAAAAACAAAAAATCACATTTTTTATTTAATTTAATTTTTTTTATTGCATTTTTATCCTAAACCAGACACAATCCCATTTTGATATGGGGGCTACTACCTGGCACATAATTTGCAGGGATATTACGTAGGGAGTTGAGCAACAAGATGCCTGTTTACATGACAATTGAATTTCTGCATGTCAGGTAAACAAGAACTTGGAGGGGAAAATCAGGAGGTTTTAAAAATGGTTTTGAACAAATAAATGTATACCATTTTTGGCAATGCGTTGACATGCAGTCGTTTTTCATAACTTGCTGCGTTCTCAGATAGAATTGTATTGATTTTCTCTCTGGCCTTTTCAAGTGTTTAAGGACGACATCAGAAAATCCTTTCCTTGGAGTTATCACAAAGAAAAAAAATTAAGGTTTCTATCCAGTAACTTATCACCACATGTCAACCCTTAAAAGAAGAAAAAATATTTAAGAAACATTTCACTTAATATAATCATTGATGGAGAAAATAAACAAGATTGAGAAATTGTTATAATAATAATTGATGACTATGATAAGGTCTAGCCTACCGATTGAGACCTATCCCATATCTCAACATATCACACAGTATCCATTCTAAATATGTGAGGTCTTTATAGCTAATTGTCTGCTTCTTGGTGTTATTTGTCCAAATTATATAATGACTGCATTACCTTTTTTAAGACAAATTATTCAATCGTTTTTTATGTTTGTATCATATTTTAATTATTTTCTTTTTAATCTTAATTGCTACGATGAGGAGTTAGTTTTTTGCACATTTTTCATCATCGACCATATTTTAATTTTTACTTCATCTTGGCCAATGTACTCTTCAGCCGTCCTCAGGTAGATTCTTCATTTACATAGTTCTTTTTTAAGGTATTTAAAGACTATTGTGGTTGATTATTAATATTCTTTTTTTTTTTCTTTTATACTTAAATCTGATGACATGGGGATTTTTTCAATTTAGTTTGTTTAATTTGTGAATTATATATAAAGTGAATTTGTCTCTGTGTCTGTACATTTCCATACAAAATTACCGTCAATTTTCAGTATACAGACTCGAGATTTGGCACAAGAGGTATTGAGATTTGGGAAAATCTTTTTAATCAGTTTACAGCTAGAAATTTGCCTGTCAAAGTTCAACGAGTTGACTTTTGAAAACTCTACCAAACTCCTCCGCTAATTTTGGGTCTAAACACTCAAAATTTTAGATGTAGGTAACTTGGACATGGATCAAATTTTTAGACTTGATTTGAGCCCAAAACTAATGTTAAGGGGTCAAAATTGGAGTTAAAGTTAAAAAAAATATTTGACGTCTGCGGTCTCTACCAAATTACTCAGCCAATTTTTGGTCTAAACATTTGAAATTTTACATAAAGTGTATTCAAACATAGGGCAAGCTTTTTAATCGGTTTTGGCTGAAAATTTGGCTACCAAGGGGTCAGAGCTCAAAAGATTTGACCTTTGCTGTTTCTAGCAAACTATTCGACCAATTTTGGGTCTAAACATTTAAAATTTTACATAAAGGGTATTCAGACATGCAGCAAGCTTTTCAAACAGTTTTTGGCGGAAATTTGCCTGCCAAGAGGTCAAAGTTGAAAGAGTTAATCTTTGCAGACTCTACCAAACTCCTACGCCAATTTTGGATCCAAACACTTGAAAATTTATATGTAGGTTACCTGGACATGAGTCAAACTTTTTAATATATATATACTTGGAAGTTTTTTTAACCTTTAAAACTATATAAAAACTTATTTAGTTTTATATTTTTTGTCATTCATCGGAAAACTATTTAGTCAGTAAGTCATTTAATCACTTGCAATCGTTGCATCAACTTGCTTTCTTGAATTTACAATAATCCTAATATTATTTCAGAAACTATCAGTTGTCTACCATGAAACTGTTTTGAGAATGTATGTGTATATATATATATATATATATATATATATATATAGTGACATAAAAAATCAGGCGTACTATTTTACCAACCATTGAATTTGGAAAATGAAATGGTTAAATGCTATTCAATACATCAGGCAAGCGTGTAAATGTGTCCTTCCCATTTCTAAGCCCATCCTTAGTTTCTTATATCTTAACACTCAATAGTTTAATCTTATGGCATTGTATCTGCATCACTAAAAAATAAATTTGTTGCTGGTACCCCAGGAAACTATCTAATTTGGCTAATGGTTATACAGACTCTGTAAAAGCAGTTTATCACTGAAATTAGTGTTGGGACGATTCCTAATTTTCTTCGAATTCCAGGAAAATGTTGATTAATGAATCCGATACCAAGTACGATTCCGATTCCCATGGAATTGTTGTTTTGAAATATACCATATGCCATACGATTATTCGAAAGTTTTTGTGTAGCAAAAAAATGGAAGTATAATTAAGGGAATTTTGAAAACGATTTGATTTTTTTTCGTAAAAATTCTTTCATTGAAGATAAAAGTCAAAACAAATGTTTTAACCATGAATTAAACATACACCATGAAATTAATAACAATCAATTTCAGGAGTTATTTTATATATTAAAAAATATAAAGAAAAAGGGCGGACATACATGAATGCTACCCCTGTAGCGAAATACGCATCGGCTCCAATGTTTTACGTTGTTCAACTGAGGGAGAAGTTATTATTTTTACAAGGAAAGAATTTTTGCGTGTGTGACCTAGTTGTTTTTTTTTAATTCACGTTTTTCAGCAGCCATATTACTTTCTATTTACTTGCCTCCCCATGAGGGCAGAGTTAGACACAAGGTCGATTTTTAATGTAGAGAAGCATTTAATACTAAAAAACGCAATGGTGAAATAGAAAAGCAAGTTAAGTTAAAAATAAAAAAACAAAAAATTTTTAATTTAAAGAATTAAAGAAAGAAAAAATTCAAAGAAATTTCTAAACTCATTAAGATAAAGATTATCTTTAAAGTAGTTAATAAAATTCTTATTAAATATGTTATGAAAAGTTCTATGACGTTTTTATCATTTTTGAAAGCATTAATCTCACTGCAAACAAACAGTTCAACTTAAAAATATAAGACAATCATAATGAAAGAATCGTAAATCTAAGGTATTTTTAACTATACGATTCCGATTCCCCACAAAATACACGATTCTTACGATTAATGATTCCGATCAATCATTCCACCACTAACTGAAATGAAATATTTTTCTCTTTAAGTTAAATGTGTTTTGTGATGAGGATGACTCTTGCGCTTACAACAATTGAGTTTACTGCCTCCTCAATATTTTTTATTATTATTAATCCACCTTTTTATAATGATAATTGAGTCTAATAACTATAATTACCTTGTATATGTAACATGTGTGCTAATTGCAGTCTTGGACTCAAACTAATAAATTAAAAAAAATATTAAATATGTAAAGATGATAAAATAGTTCATTTTATATATATATAATGCATACATGTATAAAAGGAAAGAACATAATTATTTAAATATTCATCAACGTTTTGTTTGGATTTTAAGACTCATCAGAATGATTGATTTGGAGAAATAAAATATAAGTATATTTGAAAATATTTGGTGCATTTGTGGCATGAAAATTTTTTTTTTTTTTAACATTCCTGTTACATCGCACACTCATAGAAAGTTATGAAGCCTAGTCTATTGATTTGAACCTGCACCATTTACTTCCCATAATTGCAATCTGCATGATAACCATTTAAAATATGCGCGATCTTTATGCCATACCATGTATCTTATTAAACTGGACTAGATTAAAGTACTAAAATCCAATTTACCTAAGTATATTGCTTCCTACTTGATATTCTGTTTATAAGGTCACATTTTCTTTAATAGTCGTATGTCATGCTTTTATATAGACATAGCAAAAAATAAACATTTAAATTTATTTTTTGTTTGTTTGTTTAATATTTAAAGCCTCTAAATAACTGTTTAGATTTGCTTGTTTCAAAATGGCAGAGGGGGTTGAAGTATCTTAATATTAGTTTATTTTTTTCTTGCTGTTGATATTTTTAAATATATTTTGAAGATTGAACTATTACTACCAGTATGCCATTTTTTTTTTTTTTTTTCTGATCTTTTATTTGCTATCAAATTCTTCCAGCAATGAGGTATTTTATGTATAGCCAATTTATTTTGACAGTGGGTTCATTTTCTGTTCCCTGATTTTTTTGGTGAGATTCATTCAAAATGGAGGATATTTTCTCTTTCCTGATATTGAAAATAGAAATTTGATTTGATCTTAAACAAATAATATAGAATTTACATTTTTTCTTGGTGTTGGTTTAAACAAAGGTATGCAATATTAAATTAATGTTGGTGTGCTGGATATGTTGTATTCAATTATATATTTAAAATACCATCCCTACCCACCCTGCCTTAGGTCTGTTGAATTTTGAATTTTTGAGATAAAGATTGATAATTTGGATTATTTTTTAATAGCATGCTCATTTTTGTTGTTATTCACATTTTGGGCGATGTAACTTTTCACTTTCTTCATGTGTCTGTCCAAATATGAGAAAGAGGTGAGTGAGGAAAAATCACTCTGAAAATATAAAGTATAAAATTATAGTACGACTGTTGTTGTTGTTGTTGTTCAACCACCAACCTCCTCATATTAAGAACGGTTTTTGGAATGGACACCCCCAAAGAACGGCTTTTGGAATAGACACCCCATGTCGTGAATGGGGTTGGGGCTGTCACAAAATTTGCTCGAAATGTAACTTTGTATGAATCGATAGCACGTGGAAACTAATAAATGATGGTTTAATGGAGAAAATTAGATTTTGTGTTGCCATGGCCAACATACAGCCCACATTGTATGTGAAAGAGACATATTAAATGAAGAACGGGCATTTTAGTTTAATTTGGGGAATCGAAACTGACTTCACTTTCGGCAGCATCGTTACTCTCACTTTATTTTTTCTTTAGTTCTCACATGCTATGAGCGATATTTATGACAAATGGGGAAGAATTGCTGTTGTCTGGGTCAGAATTACTCAATCTCATACTTGTCATTAGCTGATTTTTGACCATGAGGTTTTGTTTATGTGTGTGTGGGGGGGGGGGGGGGTTAAGCTCCTTATATCAAGGTACTTAATGTGCCGTGTCTGGAGTGATTTCCATAGAAAAAAAAACAAAAAAAAATCCCTGAATTTATGACCGGACCCTTTCTTTAATCTATGAGTGTAGAGTGATCCCATTCCATCAACTATAACTAGGTAGCAGTATTAAATTTATGCTATTCCTAGTTATCTATTATATCAAGGAGAGATGTCTGTTGGTGTGAATGAATATATGTGTGGTTATATGCCTCGCTAAAACTTTTGAAATCCGAATTGAAATAAGTATGATTCTAGTACTGTGTTAAATTAGCAATACACGTGAAAAAATTGAAATGGCTTAAAATATTTCAATAATGGCATACATAGAAAAAGCTTGGTGATCTAAGAAAGAATCTTTAAAAATTTTTTTAAATCTGATTAAAATTGAGGAAGTTATTACTATTTTTGCGCCTTACACGTTTGGATATTTTTCCTCTCTTTAAGACCATATGTGTTTTGTCACATTTTTTACACTACTTTTTCAGCAAACATGCTATATCTTTGTTAAAACAGAAAATTAAGCAATGAAATTTGCCATTTAAGTGTATTTTTGTGCAAATAATCAAAATATGCTACTGAAAATCTAAAAAAAAAAAAAAAAAAAAAAAATTAATGGTTTTCAAATAATCTGCAGTAAATTCACATAAATATGCTGCAATTCCTTAAAAATGCCATGTATCCATTATAATGCATTTTATGTACAAAAAACTGAAATCTAAATCTAGGACTGTTTAAAAACGAATATATTGCAATATTTCTTTGATATTATTGTAAATTAATACCTTCTGTTAACCCCCCCCCCTATCTGACGACGTCTCCAAAATATGTGATTCCACAATTATGTATGAACACCTTTAAAAACTTTAATGAAAGATAAGCAAAAATTATTTTAGAATTTAGTGTAAAATGATTCCTCATTTTGAGCCATTCAAGCGTTTTAGGGCAGTTAACTTACTTTTTGTATGGTAAATAAAGTATTAAGACATGGAAAAACTTTTTAATCAGTTTTTCTTGGAAAAAAAGGCTAAGGAATCAGAATTGAAAAATTATCTTTTTGTCAACTGTTTCACGAGGTTTGAAAACCTCTACTAAAGACCATGTCAAGCTGGTTTAATAATTATCATACTTAATTCACAGTCTTTAGGTGTTGGTTTCGATCTCAGCTCAGGTAAGAAGTGAACTGTTTAGAAAAAACATAGTACCTGCATGCACATATCTCGGGTTCTTTCATCTTTTTTAAGGAATTTAGCATTATGTTTAATACCGGGCAACACCGAGTACATCTTCTAGTGTGTGTGTGTGTATATATATATATGTCATATGCTACTGGTACCATGTAACCCAGTACTACCTGCTTCATGGTCGGGTCACCGGCGACTAAACTGGTTCCCCCACCAGACTTGTTTGGTGAGGAGGGTGGCTAGTCTCCCTGAAGGATTAAAAACAAGACCTTTCAAAGGGCGAATGAACTCTTTTTCTGGGTCAACGGCCAACTAGCACCGTGTATATTTGTGTGTGTATATGTGTATTGGGGTAGAGAGGGCTCCCGTAAGCCGTGGTGAAGGCAACCTTTCTAGGAGAAGCAAATCTCTGATTTAAAAAACCATAAAGCGGAAGACCAGTACCCGCATTAAGCTGGTCTGCAGTTTAATTTGTTGCTGGCTATCTTGCTCTTGCTTGTTGCTGGATCTCAACATTTTGAACCGAGAGAGAGACTTAGCTGTCGTACAAAGCTAAGACTCTGTAACATCATATTTGTATAGATACTCCCTCAGACGTTTGGGCTCATGGATTTTAAATGTCTGAGGGAGTGGCACTCGTCTGACAAGACGTTGCAATCATCATATATATATATATATATATATATATATATATATAAGTGAGCATTATTTGTGGTAACTTGCAATAAATGGCCATTTTTATGAAGCTAATTTAAATGATTATGATGTCAAAAGTTCATTGTTTAACGAGAAATACATTTTATTTTTATATGAAGGTTTCTTTATTTTCTTTTTATTGATTAATTTATTCAGAACATTACATTTTTCACGGTCATTTTATGACAGAATAGGTATTGTAGTTCCCATTCTAGCAATAGAATAACAAAAAAGTAACAATGAAATATAAAAACAAAAAACCTAATGATAGAATAATAATAAAAATGAGTTTACTTTTGAAAAAGTGAAAAGAAAAAAAAAACTGTTTACACTGGATACAATTATAAGAATGACATTATTCAAACAATGCTTCAGGTTATAATGAACCATTGAATACTATTTTTTTTTTTAAATCATCAATTCATTATAAGTTCTATTTTTATAAGGTTGCTAATTATTATCGTTAAAAAACAATTTTAATTTTCTATTCACAATAATTATAAATTTCAATTCTTTCCAGATATCACTCCTTTTTTTCTCTTCTTGCAAATATTTTCACACTAAACCATTTTTTTTTTATATTTACAAATAATATTCCACAAACAGAACCAAAATATTTTGTTTTCTAGCAATTTTAGCATTCTTAAGAAATAGTATTTTTCGTTTTTTTTTTTTTAATTTTTTTTTTTGTTTATTATTTTTGTCTCATTATCAACATTACAATAAATACAACACAATGGATGTGTGCTTTTGTGGTGTTAATTTCATTTTTTATGATATTTAGGATGTGTTGTTGCCATAATATATATAATGGCTATGGCACCAGCTAGGTCAAGTTCAAATTTTGTGAGTCGATAGTGTTCAATGTAATATTAATATTGTTTGGGAATTTATGAATACAGAAATTTTCATCTTCGGTATTGTTAAGATAACCATTTTTATTCATTCACAATACATACAATGAGTAGTGTTTCAGAATTAAATAATCAAAAGTCATAAAACAGAAACGTGAATATAATGAATGAATCGTTTTGGATAGTGTTTTTATTTCATTCAAGAGTAAAAACAAATTTAAAAAAAAAAAAGTTATGCTGTAAAACATACAAACGAAACAAATTCTCTGCATTACGTATTGATTCAGCATTAAACCTGGAAAAGGTTGACGTGTCGCAAAATTATAAAAAAGTAAATAACAAACAACTTTCTGGGAATGAACAAATAATCATATCAGCTAACAGATGATAAACACAAAGTTTTGTGCATCAAACACTTGTGTTGTATATAACTTAATCAATCCTATGATATTGTCATTCATTGGCCATGAGTGAAGATGCTCTATTTATTCTCTTCATGGATAGCTGCTTTATTCATGAAGGCGACAATTATTTCCATTGAATAAGCATATCTTTACTAGAAGACAGTCACAATGTTGCTTGGGAATGGTGAAGAACCCTTTCACTCTGTGTACTCCCGCTTTCAAATAGATATATCATTTTTATTAGTTCTAATTTCTATAAATTTTGCATCTCCACCATGCGGTATTGTAAAACCCAAAATATAAAAGTAAATATTACCATTGGATTCTACATACGATTTTTCCTTTAAAAGTATGTCTGATCTTGATATAGGGCTTTGGTTTCAATTGTATTCCTGCATAGAGAGACAACCTCTAAATATGAACTTATATCTACATTGAATTTGTACTTGCCATTAGATTTGGACAGTGCAAGGTCAGAAGTGATGTTATGGATTGTGCAACCATTGCTTCACTATAAACTCTCCATTGCGCAGAAACCCTTTCCTAGGGTATCCCTTGTCTCTATGGACGGGGCTACAAAAAGTATATAGTCACACAATTTTTATTGATATTAAAGAAAATCAGAACTTTGAATCAAATAATAGGTTTTTGTTTTCATATTAGGAATAATCCCTGTCCCTACATTTCCTGAAAGTCATATTTTCATCTTTTCCACATCCATCATTGCCTCTTCTTTTTATTTATTTATTTTACATTTTATTGCTTGAAAAACGTTCTAGTTTGTATTGATGTACCCCCCTCCCCCTTACCTCTCAACCAATTTCCTCTTGTCTTTTTGAATAAATGTTATGGATACATCCTACCTCCCAATACCACACATACCCACTGCCTTTTGTCAATCATGCCATCCACCATCTCTCTCTAAAATTTATATACTACAATCCCTACACATCTTCTGATAAACACAATGTACTTTACATTCTACTATACACACAACCATAGTAACTCTCTCTTTTACGTTCTCACCCCCCCCCCCGTCTTTTATTCCCCTCTCCACCCTTCACTGTTTTTCCCCTTTCCCTTTTAAATGTTCATAAACAAAAGACAATCATGTGCACTCATTCAAGCTAGAATTATCCCATTACATTTCAAATCTAATCTATAAACTAATAACTTTTGATTTTTATCATGACATCTCTGGCGGTTATGGTCTCTTTGAAGCCGACATAAATGGAACTTAGCAAACATTAAAGGGTTTAAAGCTTAGAAGCACAAAACACATTGTTGCCTTGTAAGGGAAGAACCTCTAGTTTGGCCATGCCCAGAACACAAACATTCTACGCACAGATCAATCGAATGTTGAACTTGCATTGAAATTTCAAGCAAAATAAAGCTGACAAAATGAGCTCTATGGTAGCATGGAGAAGCAGGTTTAAATGAGATAAACATTCAGATATTTTAACTGTTTACCTGCCAAACAATTATGACAAATGGTAACTATAAAATAATAATAATAATAATAATAATAATAATAAATTTAGTGTTTATTCTAAGGCATTTTAGGAATATATGTTTTGGATGTTTTTAGATGGATAATTTAAATTATTTGAATATTTCAGACTACTATTCTCATCGCTGTGGGTATTTTTATGTTTCAGCCTATGTAATTTCTCATTCTCTTCAGGTGCATCTTTTTGAACTCTGGAATGTTTGTTGATCTAAGAAACCTATACAACGCTTCTAAATAATGCACATTTGAAGTTTTGTGAAAGTTTCCTTAAACATTCACCCACCAGGGAATGGCAACGTGTGTGTGTGTGTGTGTGTGTGTGTGTGTGTGTGTGTGTGTGTGTGTGTGTGTGTGTGTGTTAGAGTTTACATGACTATTGCATGTTGGCTTATTGTTACGGCTATTGCATGCTAGCTTTTTTTATTATGGCATAAGCTGTTATACCATTTCAAGAGTATAAATATAGTTACATTGGACACGTTATTGGATAGTAATTAGTGTCAATTATGGACCTAAGAATCATGACGTGTACTTCTGTAACATAATTTTGCTAATACACTTTTTCATAGTTATGCCACCTGTTTGTCTTGATTATTACCGGTTTTCAATCTCCACCTTCCAATCTCGTTGGAAAAGAAGTAAATATTAATTTTTTTTTTTTTTTTTTTTTTTTTAGTGTTTCGGTATTTACACTCTTCAGTCTTCCCCATTTTCTTTGCATAGATCAAACTAACAATGAAAGGAAACCATGTATTTATGACAGTACATAATTAAATGGTGGGGCTGCATTTATTTAAGTATAAAAAAAGGTTTTATTTATTGCTTCAAATCTGGAACAATTTCATGTGACGCTTGCTAAATATAATGTTACACACACACACACACACGCACACACACCAACTTCCTTTGGAATGTTTTTTAGTCGCATGCAAGCGACTATAAGTCACTCGGTCGGTTGGTCTGTCCGTAACACTTTTGTGCTTTGGCATTTTTGGTTAAGATCAAAGGTCTGTTGTTAATAAATGCTGTTCTTAGCTTTTAAAGCTTTTTTTTTGCCTTTTGGCCAAGATCAAAGTGTAGTATCTTTCCGGCAGATACTACAAGCAAAGACCATATGTGGGGGAAATCCCACATATAAGGCCTTGATCAATGTAGGGGCAATCCTTCATACCAGTCGTCACTATCCAGCTCCCCTACTCCCTGGGGAGTTGGTCCCCATTTCCCTTTCACTCCTCACATTAAAAATCGGCCTTGTGCCTAATTTGCTCGGTGGGGGAGCAAATAAATACAGCTTTTCTTGGCCTATTGGCCAATATCAAAGTGTAGTATCTGTTCTTACTACATGCTGTACTTATGTTTGTAACTTTATGATATAAATTGGGGGATCACTTTTCTGTATTAATTTAATGTAAAATGATCACTCACTTTACAACCAGTCAGTCTCAAAGCCATTCAAGTCATTCTCCAGATCATTCAAGTTGTTTTTGAAGGATTCCAGTTATTTTTTAAGCATTCAAGTCATTCTTAAGGTCATTCAATTCATCCTTAATTTCATTAAAGTCATTCTAAGTCATTTACTTTTTATTTATTTAAGTCATTTCAGCCCATTTTTCGGTCATTTTAGTTTATCTTTAAGAATTTCATGTCAATCCTACATTCACGCATTCATTCATTACATGAGAGCACGCAACTAATGGCTATCAGCCTTGTTTTTGTCATAGTCTGTAGCTTTCTGAGACTTTCAAGCCCAACCTTTTATTCAAAATAAACTGCTCTCATTTTGCATGCCATGCCTTTTTTTAAATTTTTTTTTTTAAATATCTGTATCCATTAATTTTTAAGTCCCTTTATCAAGGATTGAACTCACAAGTCTCTAGGATACAGTTTACAATTCTAAACTTATATAGTCACATGAAGGCCAGAAACTTAAATGTCTCAATGATGGGGTTTGCTTTCGTTTGCTATAAATAGTTGTTTTGAAACACGATTTTAAGAACTCTAGTTCGTAATGATTTATTGCATTTGTAAAAATAAACATAATTTTTAAAAGTATTATTTTATTAATTTTAAACAAACCATCATTTAAGATTTAACTGACGTTCGCATGCAATTTCATAAATAATGGAATCGTCTATTTTTATTGATTAATAATAAAAGTATTGAAAGAGTTGGAATTTACAGTGAAAAAGAAATAACTCATTTGACTGACATTA
Source organism: Euprymna scolopes (assembly GCF_053919585.1). NCBI lineage: Eukaryota > Metazoa > Mollusca > Cephalopoda > Sepiida > Sepiolidae > Euprymna > Euprymna scolopes. The sequence continues at coordinate 29,022,083 of NC_136499.1, read as the reverse complement.
CTTTTCACAGGAAGTGTCAATCATGTTGCAGACATATGAGAATAGAAACATTTCTATTAGAAAATCATGTACGATAAACGTTTTCTGGTTGAAAACCTATCATCTTTTTGGAAGGGTAATTTATCTGTAGAGATATTGTTAAGGGGGTTGGGCTTGTCTGTTTTATAACATATCATCCCTGTTGGGGGTCATCTAATGATAGAGCACAGTGTCCTTTTGAAAACTACTCATGAGAAGAGAAATTGTAAAATAATACTTTCAAAATAATATTAGTGTGTAAATGACCATAGTAACCCAACAAAAGAAAAGTTAAAAAAATTAGGATTAATTACTTTACTATAGAGATGACAGATGATTTAATTGAAACTTTCAAAATAGTAACGCCTATAACATTTTGGAAGGGCAATTTATCTGTATAGAATGCTAGGGGTTGAGGTTGTTTGTTTAAAGGTATATCCCTCCCCCCTTCTGTGGGTTATGCAATAGTAAAGTACAAATAAAAAAAATTGAACCTCTCTATAAGATTCAAAAGTGTTTCTTAAACAATGTTATCTCCATTAAGACAATCCAAGAAGATTTTTTTCATTTATATTATCAATAATAGAGGTAAAAGAATATCGCATTTAATTTAAGGACCAAAAAGTTGAAAAATTGGTGTTTTTAGGGTTAATTACTTTACTAAAGGAGTGAATTAATTAAAACTTTCCAAATAATTATGCTTCTAACTAGGGTGGGTAATTTATATTTCTACTCTGAAAAATTATTGTCAAGGCAAATTTCAAAAAACTAGATCTGTTAAATAATTGATGAAAAAAATGTTTTTGCTAATAGAGTAATATATTTTTGAACAAGTTTAACGGATTATGAACATGAATAGTGTGAGGCATTTCAGTATGGAAGAAAATGAATTCAGAAATAATAGTAAAAAGTCAATCAAGAAGCATTTTTTTAGGACCTATTAGATGAAATGTTTAACAGAATCTGAACATTGTATTAATGCCATGTACTATGCATTTTTTTTATAATATAAAATGGAGACACATAAAGCAACATAACAAATAATGAAATTTCCATTGTAAATAATTCATTATTAAGTGAAATTGAGAGTTAATTTATTGCACACAAGTGTTACTGTTTGCATGAAGTAGCACCAATTTGATTACAATATGGTGTAACCAATTTTATACTTATAATAGTATCCATGTCGTCAAAATAGTTTTATCTTAGTATAGGGCTTTGTTTTCTATTACAATCCTGGAGAGACATGCATCACATTTCTATTATAGATTGCAATAATCTATCCAAATATTTATAATGGATGAAGGCATATTTTCCCTTCAGTGTTTTTTGTTTGTTATATATCAATTGAAGTTTCTTTGGAGTTAATTGATCTTTTATGAAATCTGAAAAGCATGATTTTTTTTTTTAATCTGTATAAATAAAACAGTAGATATATGCCAATGTGTACATATTTAACTAATAAACTTTTAAACTACTGGTCACATAACACTGAAATTAATAGGAAATAGTAATCATACACCAAGGATGGTTTATAACGAGTAAAATCTTTGTTTGGATGGATGGATAACATGTACAGACATATTGGCAAGTTGAAATGCAAAATGTTTATTTCAGTTTATCGACATATTTTTACTTATGTGCATGCCCAAATTTAATTTATTTCTCAGTCAGTTAATATTAAATCTTTCTTGCCTATCTCTCGATAGCTACACCAGTTAGAGACACAGCTGGAGCACTAAATGTTTTGCTTTTGATTCTAACTGATGACACCCAAGTCATTTTCTTTTTAATTTTTTAAATCATTACTATATATTAAGTACAATATAATATATAATAGAGAATTGGCTCTGTAATAATAAATACAAAATCTTTTAAAAAATATATTTAAGCATATTTTACAACCTGGCCTAAAAAGCTCCCCCCCTCTCTCTCTCTCTCACTCACTCACTCACACACACGCTAGTTCAAAATAAAAATATTCCACTTATCCAATGTAGAGAAAGAAGATAAATTCTGACTTTGTAGTCTAATTTGTTTTATATAAAAAAATAAATAAATGAACTTTGACCCCTACAAAAGTTGTAGTTCTATCTCAAAGATGACTGAAAAAAATCCAGACTCTTACATAAAAAAAAAAAAACAATGATTTCTCATCTCTACTGATCATGTTTTATTTCAGTGTTTTAGTAAGCAATTACCTCATCTATAAGGCCACAAACTTATAATTTAGTCAGAAAATCTGTAATAACCAAATAATATAAACGAGGAGGGGGGGGCTTCATAAGAACTGTTTTAGTACAGAATGGATTACTGTAAGAGATAAATGGTTCTTCCCGCATCAGTTGTTCATATTGTTTCCTTCAACAACGAAAATCCCTTGTTGAATTATTCAAAAGTGTCTTCTCTTGTTGTCCATTTATGCACTTGCAGAGTCCTTTTTTGTTCTATATTTTTCTCTTTATATTCATTTTTTTAGATGTGCATCTATATCCTTAGAAGGGTGGAGATCCGACCGTCTGTCACCACCCCATTCAGTTAGGTACCGTATTTTCATTACTTAACATTCAGATTTAAAAGTCACATCTTTCTGTCGCTCTTCAGTTTGAAACAGCATTTTTTTCTGTCACCGTGTTTGAAATGGTATTTTTTTTTTATCCTTCCATTTGAAATAGCAGTTTTTTGTTATTCCATTTAAAATAGCATTTTTTGTTATCATTCCATTTGAAATAGCATTTTTTGTTATCATTCCATTTGAAATAGCATTTTTTCTGCTACTCTTCAGTTTTAAATGGCAATTTTTTTGTCGATTTTCAGTTTGAAATGAAGTTTTTTTTTTCTTTTGTTACTCTCCTTTATTGAGATAGCATTTCTTTGTCTTCTTTCTATTTGAAAAAAATAATTTACTTTGGCCTGTAATTTTAAAATTAGAAATAATATGAATGTCAGTCTGTCATTTATTAAATGCATAGACTGGGTGGACACATTATTAAATGCATAGACTGAGTGGACGCATTATTAAATGCATAGATTGGGTGGACACATTATTAAATGCATAGATTGAGTGGACGCATTATTAAATGCATAGACTGAGTGGACGCATTTTCAGAATATCCATTCTTGTTTTCTTTTTGAATGTTTCTAATTGAAAGATGTGCATTTCTGCCTTAACTAATCGCTTCTCATTTGAGAGCTTACATATCAAAGGCTAAGTTTTTTGTTTTTATATTGGCCATACATTAAAAGCTGGACGAAGATTAGTTGTCATTTCTCCTGCTACAATTTTGCCCTTTGAGAATGCTGGCTGGTGACTGTAAAATGTAATCGATTGCAGGGACACAATATCCAATTATATCCAGATTGGGCTTCTGTGTGTATTTCTTTCTCCCATGGACAGTTTTGGGTCAGATTAGGTTAAAGATAACAGAATACTTCAAAAAGATAAGCGCATTTAGACTTGTTATTCATGATGGACATTGTCACCAAGGAATAAGATAATAATTAACATTATATAAATACTGACTGATGTATCTACCATTTTTTGGTGTAGGGGGAATACCTAGCACACCCAGAAAACTTCGATTTATATAGTCTGCTCTATCATTATTTTCATGGCAGGTGCTTAATTGTGCTTCAATCTATGCCTCCAACCCTGCAAAACATTTGTAACAAATACTCATCTAGCTACAGCAACTGCTAACAATTTCCCTTACTCTCTATCTGCCTAAAACTAAACTAAAACTCCATGAGCAAAGCTCTTTACTAGAACTACTTGTCCGTGGAACACTATTGAGGGGGCTGTCTCAGTTTACTATAACATAGTCGTTTTCAAGTCAGTATTTTATATAATTTTTTAGTTTGGTCTCATTTTCCGAAACTTAACATGTTAAACTTAACGTATTAAATAGCAAGCTAGCAGCCATTTGCCTTTTTCAAATATACCGATAAACACTGCATTTTTTTTTTAACCAATTAAACATGTTACATTAAATAAAAACACTAAAAACTTATCCAGTTAGGTAGAAAAATAAGTTCTTGCCTTTGATAACATTTATTTGTTATATATTTGTTCTTTTGACAACTTTTTCGAATCTGTGTAGTAAAACAAACCTATGTATGAGTTGTAAGCACGCATACAAGTAAGTGCAGAGATAGTAGCAAGTTAAGTTCTTAGGCATAGTCTGAGGATGAGAAACTGCCCATCACCATGAACTGTTGACATAAGCTCTATCATTGATATTCAACACTTTCTGTTTTAATGCAAACATTGTGAAACTCTTCAACAAATACAAAACATTAGAGTTAACTCTTCCACCATTTTTTACCCCCTTCTCTTTATCAGAGAGTGTACATCGAAAAAAGTGTACAAGACTATAATAATAAAAAGAGAATCTATGTATCCAGACTTGAGATATTCAAAAGTAGGAACTTAACGAGGTTATTGAATAGTGCTCGATAACAAGAGCAAAATATTTTTTTCTGTATTCAAAGGTAAAGTTACATTTAGTCACGACCAAATATAACTGTTTACCTTTAAATAAAGTAATATATATATGTTATTCACATACAGTAGTTTTACTGTATCACAGCTCATCAGTGCAACTAGACTAGCATCCATCCCTAGCCAGGGATTGAATCTATAGCCATAACTTAGGCCCATAGAATCGCTACCCATAAACGACCTCATGAAATGCTCATTTATATAGAGACTTGCCCACCTCTTTTACAGTGCTAAACTTGCTTGTTTGTTTACAAGCAGAGAGCTTCCTATTAACACTAATGAAGTAACTGGTGAAATCATTTTATTACAGTGTTCTTTGTTGGAGGAGAGTGGGGGGGGGGCTTAAAGCACTAATGTTTTGCAAATGACAAATTTATTCATTTCTCCAATCTTTTAAATCTTACTAGTGTAGTCCTAATTTTATACACCCTCTCCCAAACAAAGTTTTTTTTTTTTGTACTTTCTTGTAATTTTTAATATAATTTCTTTGTTAAATTTACTTACTGAAGATAAAAACTAGTCTTCATAATTCTACGCTGCCATTGTTGGTTTTGTGTTGAAAAAAAAAAAAAATTAATACAAATCTCTGGAGGAAAAAAAAAGATGTTCAGAATTCTGAATAAAAGGGAAATTAAATTTTAAAAAATCTCTTTGAAAGAGAAGGGGGTGAAATAAATTACTAGTTTCTCCTTCCAGACTTGGATAACAAAACATTAGCTGGGTCTGTGGTGACCAGGAATCTTTAAAAAAAAAAATGTCAAGGCAAATAATTCCTCTTTCTATTTCTTATAATAGTGATATGAATTGCGAAATTGATCCACATCACGACAGTAGATTTAATACATACATACATGCACACACACACACACACACATATATATATATATATATATATATATATATTTATTTATTTATTTTTTTCTTCTGAATTTTATAGCAATTACTTACAGGTGGCCCGGTAGTGAAATAAGCATAAATATTATATTTTAATTCGTGCAGATTTCTTATTAATTATTATAGAGCCAGTTCTCTATTGATTATTCAATATATAGTAATGATTTAAAAAGTTAGAAAAAAACGACTTGGGTACCATCCGCTACAATCGAAACAAGAATGTTTTTAATGGTTTAGCCTTATTCGTTATTTATCTCTCCAGTGTCATCAGCTGAAAGATGGATTCGAAAGGTTAGAAATTAAAGCAACTTTAAGTTATGAATATTCAATTTGGAGTGTGCTTAAAAGTAATAAGAGTAATGTTTTATACCATTTACCTTGCCAAGGTAAACTGTTTTGTTTTCACTTTTGACCTCTTAACAACAATTTTCGCAGGCTAAAAGCCAAATCGAAAGTGTGTCCAAGTGGGTCCAAATACTTTATATATCAAATTTCAACTTTATAAGCCAAATATTCAAAGAGGACTTTCGTACAGATTTTTCTCACACATATATGAAAGTCTATGTTAGAATGTTTTCATCTTAAATTCTATGCAATTATGCAGAATGTAGATACTATGCATAAATAGAATTCAGCGTAATAGTGACATAAGTTTTAAATTCAAATGCTTTTCAGTCACTCTTCCTTCGTGGCCGAGGGGGTAAGATGTCAGGTTTTTTTCCCTTTCTTTTCCACCTTCACGTCAAGGCTTCGGCTTTGAGCCCACCTTCCTACCAAAACTTTTTTTTTTCTTTTACACTTCCAAAACACCTGGGCAACGCCGGGCACCCCTGATAGTCTATAATATAAATCTCACTTGTCTGTTTAAATGTATGTACGTATGTCTGCCTAAAACTTTTAACAGAGGCAATGGATTTTTGCGAGATCTGTATCGTTTTGAGGCTTGACACTTCAGACGACAAATATCGAAAAATTAGCTAAAAACATTAATCCCTTCACTCTTAACTGTGCACTTCTCTACAGGGTGGGGTCGCTTTTTCCACCAATATTTTCGAAAGTGATCCCCTCTTTTTGATTGACTAGCCTTAATTTAAACCTTTGCCTCTTCCGGTTTGGCGATAGTCAGTTTTGAGATTTTTTGACACACACATATGGAAAGAAAAATGGAAACGGCACTTACCCTATGCGGGTTTAGCCAGCTTATTCCAAAAGAGGAAGTTCCATGGGAGTATGAAATTCACAATCGGTCCCCAGTTGCATGTATATCTCTGTTAGGGGAGATGATGACGTGAGGATTTTGCAACTCTTGAAGGGAGGTGTCGATGTCCTCCTATAAAACAGTGCCTGGAATTCCAAAATTGGTCACCCAACTGGTACTGATCAGACTCAATGTTGCTTAACTTCAGTGAACTAACAAGAACCAGTCACACACACACACACACACACACACACACATATCTCAAAACAGATATTTATATTCTCAGAAAATAGTATCAAGATGAATCCTCCAAGAATAAGGTTATTAAGAGTCAAGTTGGTTCGTCTGAGATAAATATTGCTTTTTTTTTTGTTTTTTGTTTTTTTTTCTTACAAATTAAACTTTTGCAAAAATAATACTTTTTAACGGAACGAGGAAGCGACTTAATTAAGATTAGTTGATAGTAACTGTATTTATGAAGTTCAAATGGGCAACATCATTGGTCAATAAATAATTTGTTTTGACATAGGAGAATTGCAATGCCAACAACTGCACTCCTAGTCGTATTAGAATCGTACACATAAAATGAAAAAAGTCTGGCTAAAAATGATTGGATATAATATTTTGAAAAATAGTTGGCTTTTTTTTTTTTTTTTTTTTTTTTTTTTTTTCATAATTTGAATAATCATAGTCTTTTGTTAATTGGAAGGAAGTTGGAAATTAGCAAAACTTGATGGAGAGCCAAAATTTTTATTTCTTGTTTGTTTTTTTTTGTTTTTTGTTTTTTGCTTTCTTTGACTTCAACTTTATTAAAAATTTATACACTTGTCGTCGTGGTTGCAAATACTTTTTTTTTGGGGGGGGAATAATAGTTCATCAACTGTTGGTTTTAGAAAGTGACAATGCAGTTTGTTATTGATACAAGCTCAAGAGTTTGGTGTTCAAGTTTTGTTTAATTTCAGTGATACACCTACGGAAAGTATGAATCCATCTGTTCTAACCTCAACTATGGTTGAAATATGGTAGACTAGATTCTCAAGTCTTGGTAAGGCAACTGGAAAGACAGAAAGGCAACAGTAAGAAAGAAAACTCAAGATTATACTTTTTCTGGTGCCACTTATTAAAGAGCCTGTAAAGCAGCAAGACAATTTTTTATTATTTCTATTTCTATCAAATCTAAACCAATGAGATTTGAAAATAACTTTTTCCAAATCATTGCACTGATGATTAGTGGATATTGAATATTTATGAAAGCAACAATTATATAAAGCTCTTTTAAGCAGTGAGTACTCTGAGAAAAATATTTAAATCTTCTATCTCAACAATAATGCGATATTCTCTTCTTGCGAGACAGAATACTCTTGGAAGCTTACTATATTCATAAAAAATAAATAAGGTTTACTTCTCTCTTCCTTCACGTGTCTGTTATACCGCTCTCATTGATTAGGGTGTTAAATAATAGTTAATGGTGACTGGAGTTTAGCGTTTGAATCGTATGATTGGCAGAACAATTATATCTAGTCAAACTGGCTATTGTTAGTGAACATGAAAAATACGTCTGTGAATATTAAATATTTATTTAAAAAAAAAAAATATATATATATATATATATATAGTCATCCACATACAGTACTGTTTTGCTGTTTCACAGCTCATCAGTGCAGCTAGACCAGAAACTACCTAAAGCCAGGATCGAAAATCAATTGCCCAAAACGACAGTCAGAGCTTCTAACTGTTGCACTATATGGCTGCTGCTATGCGGGCAGTGAATGTTTTGATATTGTCCAAATACCTTAGTTCAATTTGTTTACACAAGTATCGCTTCATACGCTAATAGTAATTTGTATATCACTTCCCAAATGCTCAACCTAAGATAGGGAGCATTATAGTCATCCACATACAGTACTTTCGCTGTTTCACAGCTCATCACTGCAGCTAGACAAGCAACTACCTCAAGCCAGAATCGAAACCTCGCCCAAACGACATTCGGAGTTTCTAACCATTGCGCTATACGTCTCTCTCTCTCTATATATATATATATATAGAGAGAGAGAGAGAGAGAGAGAAATTAGCTAAAAAAATATTTTCAAAACTTTGTTTTATTTTATTATTTTCAAAACGATTTGTTTTATTTGTTTTTTTTGTTTTTCTTTTTAACAAGAGTCTACAACCTGTAAATAATTTAAATTATTTTTTATAAATGAAACTATTTCTCTTGTGCAATTTATCATGTAAGCTGAGACCCCCCCTCCACCCGCTCTTTATTTAAAATTTGGTTGCTATAAACAAAAGTTGCTGCTAACATGAACATTGTCTTGATTTACTTGTCAGAGCTATGAAGTTAACAACTTTAGCAACTAACTCTGACTTGAGAAATCCTCAACTAATAATAATTTCTGTTTCAGAATTTTTCAGATGAGGATTGATAATTTGGATTATTTGGACTACTATTCTCACTTTGGGTGTTATTCTTAGTAAAATAACACCTCGGATAAGAACAGTAGCCGAAATAGTACAAATAATTTCTATGAACTGCTTAAGGAATAGGTAGGCACTGTCTATCGCCCGGCTTCCATACTCCTTCTTTGCCTATTGGCTAGGCATAGAGGTCGAATCACAGGGAGTCGACAGACCTTCAGTGGTCGATCTTGTTTCCTGACTAGGTCACTGAACGCTGTTTTCCCCACTCCCGACACATCCCGTCCCTTAAACTGGGCACTTGGGAGTGCTTGAATGCCATAATGCCAGTACAAGTAGATTGGGTTGACCATCGTCTGATGGGTTGAGGGCACCGGATAGACAGTTCCTGGCTGCTGTTTCTAACTGATAATACAGGAGCTCTTAACTCTTTGGTAGTGCTTAGAGTGGCTGCTTCATCAACAGTTGTATAATACTGAGTTGTTTGTAGTGCCATGTCGCGCATGGAAAGGGACCCTACACTCATCCTCGGTGGGCTATCCCGAGGCCACAATCCTAGTAGATGGAAGGACAACTAATTACCTGCCTGTGTTGCATGTCTGGTATTCTGCATAACAACTTGTTCAGCACCCCTTACTTAAACTGAAACTCTTAAAAAATCATGACAGTACAATAAAAAATTACGCTAAAACCAGGCCCAAACTCAATAAATATCTTAGCACTAAGTGAGACTAACCTACACTCCCCTATCCCCTCTAATTACTTTAACATGCCTGGATATCTCCCACTCTGACAGACATATGCACGGGCTTAGAGTATATATTCGGAACACCCTCCCCTTGACTAGAGAAACTAAACTAGAATCAGATGATCAAGCCTTTATGTGCTTTAGACTTAACATGCAACATAACATTAGCTATTTTATTTTCTCTACCACTCTCCCTCGACCCAGGACTGTACCCTAATAAACAAAGGCTCTGACAGCATAGATACAGCACTTTCCTTCGACACTAGGGCACAAGTGCATGTATTTGGTGACTTCAATGTCCACCAGAGCAACTGGCTTGGATTTTCTACTCACACAGACGCAGCTGGTATGACTACATATAACTTCTCTATCTTATTTCCTATCACAAATTGTTACGTTTCCAACCCGTTTCCCAGACCAGCAAGAACAACACACATCACTTCTAGATCTGTTTCTGACCACAGTTCCCGATGACTGTGTAACTAATGCCCACAGCCCACTTGGGAACGCCGATCATGCAGTGGTAATGGTTGAAATAGCCCTAAACTTTAGAGCCAAAACTGAAGAGCCACTGCTCAAAACAAGATATTATAACTGGGAAGCCATCAGGGATCTCATTAGAGACGCCCCATGGCAAAATATCTGTTCACCTCCTGCTGAACAGTGCACAAATGAGACCACTGAATGGTTCAAAACAGCAATTGAAGCACATGTTCCCACACGGAAATTTTATAGCAAGCCCCACTCTCCCCAATGGTTTACTTCTACTTGTGCAGCTGCAATCGCGCAAAGGCAGCATGCATACCACAGATTTAACCGACATAAGTCCAGTTCAAACAGGCAGAAGTATATAGAAGCCAGAAGTAACTGTAAGAAAAAAATAGCAACAACTAAGAGAGAATTTACTGAAACCACCAAAAAACGCATCGAAGCACAGAAATTAGGAACCTGCGAATTCTGGAAAATCTACAACAGTGTAGTAAATAATGGGCAATCAACAATTCCCCACTATCCAACAATCATGAGGTTGTTTGCTCAGCAACCAAGAAGGCTAACATGCTTGCCAGTCGGTTTGCCTCCAACTCCACACTGGACTCTTCTAACCACCCCCTCCCTGACTTTTCTTTGAGGACAGACGCCACACTAGATGATCTGCAAATCACCCCTTCTCAGGTGCATGCTATCATAAGAAATCTTTACACTGCAAAAGCATGTGGACCTGATCTCATCCCGGCTGTGCTATTAAAAAAGTGCTCCGCCGAAGTAGCTCCAGTTCTCTTCAAACTTTACAACAAATGCCTTAATGAATCTTGCTTTCCTGCCTGCTGGAAAACTACTTCTGTAGTACCACTTTTCAAGAATTCTGGCAAAAGAACTGACCCAGTAAATTATCGCCCCATTAGCCTCCTCCCACTTTTCGACAAATATTTGAGAACATAATTAACCAAGTTCTAGTCCATCACCTTACAAATGCTAAACTTCTGACTGACAAACAATATGGATTTAGGCAACAGCAGACATCCTAACTGTAATCTCAGAACGTATATACCAGTCACTGGACAAAGTGGGGGAGGGTAAAGCGGTAGCTCTAGATATATCTAAGGCTTATGATAGGGTATGGCATGAAAATCAGATCATATGGTATCACTGGAAGAATACATGACATAATTAAATCCTTCTTAGATAAGAGAAAAATCCAGGTTGTCCTCGATGGTCGTACATCTCGGCAATATGATATAAATGCGGGAGCGCCTCAGGGGTCTATCCTAGGACCTCTGTTATTCCTAATATTCATAAATGACCTCCCTGACAAAATTGTCTGTGAGATGGGTATATATGCTGACAATACCACACTCTATAACAGACACAACAGGAAAACAAATGAAAACATATCTAAAGAAATGGCAGAAACACTAGAGGATGACCTCCAATCTGTAGTGGAATGGGGACATAAATGGATGGTCACATTCAATGCTGCCAAGACTAAACTTGTTTCCTTCAATAATTACAATAAACCTTCTCTACCACCAATAGCAATGACCAATGACTCTTTATCTGAAAGTACCTCTTTCAAACTCCTCGGCCTAACGTTCACAGGAAACATGAGTTGGAACAATTACATTGAGAGTATCGCCAGGATCGCTGCGAAGAAGGTAAGTTCTCTCTACCGTGCTAGAAAGCTACTAACGCCCGACAGTATCCTATACCTGTATAAGGCCACCATTCGCCATGTATCATATTTGGGCTGGTGCATCTGCCACTAGTCTCTCGCTCCTAAACAAGGTTCAAAAGAGAGTCGTCAATCTGATAGGTCCTGAACTGTCATCTAAACATCAGCCTCTATCCCATCAACGAAATGTTGCATCCCTCTGCCTGTTCTACAGGTACTTTAACGGTGAATACTCTGACGAACTGCAGGCACTTGTACCCCCTCGACGTAAAAACCTCTGAAAAACCCGACAAGCAGCTAAATCCCACCCCTTTGCAGTAGAGATCCCTAGATGTAAGAGAGTCTTCTACTCCAGTAGTTTCTTCCCCAGAAGCGCTAAACTTTGGAATTCCCTTCCGGGTCCTTGCTTCCCCAACTGTACTGACATGCAGAAGTTCAAGTGCAATGTGAACTAACATCTTGCTGTCCAACTCCCTACACAGTGCCTCTGATGCCTATGTCCCTGATAGTAGCCCCATACAACAAAGTGGCAATGTGCCTTGTTTGGGGTGAAAATGTAATAAAAAAAATTAAAAAATATCAATGATCCATGGCGTAAACGATAAAGTACTAGGTAAAATTAAGTTCTAAGTGAAACTCTTCTGGAAGTTTAAGGTTCAATCCTCAGTGTGGGTGATACAAAAAATACAATTCCAAATGATTTTAGACTTGTACCCGGTCATGGTTGAGTGGATGAGAGTATACTACTACATTCATGGATTAAATAAAGTGGTCAATCGAAATTCTCGTCAAAATCCTGAGTTAGAAAGAAAGACTCGCGAGTTAGAAAGAAAGACTCGCGAGTTAGAAAGAAAGACTCGCGAGTTAGAAAGAAAGACTCGCGAGTTAGAAAGAAAGACTCGCGAGTTAGAAAGAAAGACTCGCGAGTTAGAAAGAAAGACTCGCGAGTTAGAAAGAAAGACTCGCGAGTTAGAAAGAAAGACTCGCGAGTTAGAAAGAAAGACTCGCGAGTTTGACAGGATATACCTGAAGAATGAACAATAGTCCAAATAATCCAAATTTCTATGCTTTTATGTATAAGATTTTAAAAAAGGTCCTTCTTTTCACTATTTAAAACATTTATATACAAAGTGTGCATGGTGACATGCAAGAAAACAATGAGATCAAAATTTAAAAAGATATAGATTCATGTGATAAAGATTTTTTAATTTGTACTTTTATGATCTGCTCATAAAAAAATTGTGAACGTATGGAGTGGTATCCTTTTTTTTTATATTTTTATTTTATCTTTTTTTCAGCCGTTAGTATTGAATGGAAAAAAATTCTCTTTTTAATTAAGATAATATTTAAATATTTGTAGGGGGTGCTCAGTTTCGGACACAGCATTCTATTAAATTGATCACCCATTTTAGAACCACAACGTTTTTGGGCCAAATTTCACAAGTTTAGCCTTTTTCCAGAAATTAGTTTAAAAAGAGGAATTTAAAGAAAATAAATAAAAAAAAAGAAGCTAAATTCGTGAATTTGGCCTAAAAAACGTCGAGTGGTGCTAAAATCGGTGATCGATTTACTAGAACATTGCCTTAGAAACTGAGCTATACCTACAAATATTTAAATATTGACTTAAAAAAAAAAATCTTTTTTTTTTTTTTTTTGATAATCATGGAGACTAGTGTTCATTTGATAATCATCCACTGAAAAAATTGAAAAAAATAGATAATACATAGAGAGGAGATATTGCTTTAAAAAAAAAAAAATCCTAAATAAGCAGTTCAAAATACTAACAATGATAAGTGAAGATTTTTTTAAAGTTTGGTTTTAAATTGCCTCAGAGATTGTATCTTTTTCTTCTTTCACCTTTTGCCAATGCACAGGATTTTGAAGAGATGTGATCATGTGCGATTGGGGATACATGATCCGTTTTTCTCAGCTGTATGTAAACACAGTCAAAAGGTGTTACATGAATTTCACGATCATTGTTTGCATTCTATCACTCAAGTCACGTCTCACCTATTCTGATAGCAAAGAGTATTACATTATTTTATTTTTATAATATTTATTTTAAAAAAAAAAATTGATATCAAAATGTAGGAGCAGAAAGAAACCTTCTAGATTCTTTTCTAAAAATCATTTTTTTCAGTTTGACGATATTTCTGAGGTGTGATGCTATTTACACCTGTTAAATTTCTTTAAAAGAGTCTTGCCCCCCCCCCCTCTTTCCTTTCAGCAGAGAGAAGATTTTAGTAAATTTTTTAAACGTGATTTAATGTTGCATTTTAACCGAGCTGTATTGCATACAACGTTTTAAACTTTTTATTTTCTGGAATCCATCACCAAGTATCCCTGCTGGTTTCTGTAATGAAGATTTGCAACATATCTATTTGAAATGATGACAATGATTAAAAAGCTCAATATTAAGACGGTTATCCCAGTCCAATATATGCCAACGCATGTAAAACAAACATTAAACAGAATATGATGATGTATTGCAGAATAATCTATACTCTTAGCAGATCGTGTGTGCTGTGCCCCCCTCCTATATCTGTTGCATAATAAACTCCTTTACAGGAAATATAGATTTAGTTTTAAGCCCTCTTGATTGTTTTTTTGCAAAATATTCCATGTTGTCAGCCCTTTTAAAATTGTGTGTTTTATTAACTGTTCTCATTGTTGATTTATCATTGCTTTCTGCTGTTTTCTTTTTTTTTCTTTATTTTTCCTGTCATTATTTACTTGTAAGGGTTCCTTCTCCATTTCTTGTAAATAATGTCGAAATCAATTGAGTTGTGTTGGAATATTAAATATTGGCTGTGCTATGTCTCTGTCAGAACATGAAACTTGTTCTCTGACCTGACAACTTCTGCACTTTCTCTCAGGAATACATCTTGGACACAATTCTGTATCAGTTGCTTCATTTACTTATTGAGTGTGTGTTTATATATATATATATATATATATATATATATATATATATATATATAATGTAAAGTGTTTATGTATGCGTATATATATATAATGTAAAGTGTTTATGTATGCGTATATATATATAATGTAAAGTGTTTATGTATGCGTATATATATATATATATAAAGTGTTTATGTATATATATATATATATATATATATATATAATGTAAAGTGTTTATGTATGCGTATATATATATAAAGTGTTTATGTATATATATATATATATATGTAAAGTGTTTATGTATATATATGTAAAGTGTTTATGTGTGTGTGTATATATATATATATATATATATATATACACATAAATATGTAAAGTGTTTATGTGTGTGTGTATATATATATATATATATATATATATATATATATATATATATATATATACATAAATATGTAAAGTGCTTATGTGTGTGTGTATATATATATATATATACACACATAAATATGTAAAGTGTTTATGTATATATATATATATATACACATAAATATGTAAAGTGTTTATGTGTATATATATATATGTATATATGAATGCATGATGTATTTGTATGTATGTATGTGTAAATATATATATATATATATATATATATATATGAGTGTGCATGTACGTGTATAAGTGCTCAATACATACAAATATGAAATTAAAAAAATATTTGAATGTTTCTCATCCTGAGTGTTATTTTCACAACATTTCGGCCAATGTAACCTCTTACCTTCTTCAGGTATATCTTCTCAAATTCGGGAATCTTTGGTTAAATTGCAGAACACAATACAAATAAGTTCTATATACTGTACTATGAAATGAAAGCATGCTACTCTCCCTGGATTCAATAAAGGTTTCCGTTCAAAATTCTGGAGTTCAATAGGAAGATTCACAAATTTGAGAAGATACACCTGAACAAGGTTGGAGGTTATGTCATCCAAAACTAGAAAATAACACTCAAGATAGAACAAATAATACAAATGGGTAGAAGTTTACTTACAGATTTTACCAAACCCTGATCGTAAAGTAAACTCCGTGACTTATGATTGCGTGTATGTACATATTTTTTGGCTTAAAGTGACAATACCACAATCAACCCTTTGGTTTCCCCATATCCAAGTTCCTTAGCTAATATAATTAAACCTAACATTCTAAAAATAAAATAGGAACAGAAAACCTTCGAACTTTGAGAAAATAAAAAGGGGAAAACATAAGATAATTCAAGTTCATTTTAAATTTTTTCTGTAATGTTATTATTAGCTTTGAAAAATATTCTTGTAAATATTTCTATTATATAAAGTAAAGGAATATTTTATGTGTGGAGTTGGAAACTACATAAGATACATTTACATATTCGGATTAAGCACGACTCTTAGCTTGTTCTTGTCCCATAAACTAGTCAAATATTTCTCCAGCGATATGAAATTAAATATATATAATTTGAAAACCTGATGTAATGAAGCTGTTAAGTGTTAAGCCTGATGTAAAAAAGGTATTTTTTTTTTGTTTATTAAATTGCTAGGCGAATGTACTGAATAGTTAAAATAAAAAAAAAACGCTCTTCTTTTTTATGTTTATGAATGATTTTCTAAGTAATAACTAAGACTGTGATAACAGCATATTCTTTTCATTCTCGAGTATATATCCGACATAGTTAATCAACCGAGAACCACATCAGTCTATATAAAAACACAAGATATTAACAGATATATATTCAAGAGTCAAAACAATGAAAAGAATATTCTGTTGTCACAGCCCTAGTAATAACAATATTATTTCACAACGGTCCGTATTCTGCATAAATATTGAAATCGCTAACAATATTAATGCATAAATAACCACAACAGTTCCAATAAGATTTGAATTTTTCATAGCTTATTTTATAGTCCATGATGGTATCCATTAGATTTTTCACATACCCTTTCGGCTATAAATAATTTACAAATGATTTCTATAGATTCAAACAACTAAAAAGCAAAGAAAATATTGTTTATTTATATATATATATATATATATATATATATATATATATATATATATATAGTTTATCCAAGTGGAGAGTAAAACATCTTGCAGTCAATAGAACACATAGATTTAATTGTAGATATTCTTGTTTTGAGATTTAAAAATAATGAATGTCTGAAAATAATTAGAAATACAAAACACTTTGACAAATCCTAATAATAAAATTGGCCGCCAGCTTTTAAAGTTTGATTGGAGGAGGTGGGTGGCAGAAACAAAAAAAAAAACAAAAAGAAAACAAAAAAATAAAGACAAATGGAATGTATGGCTTTGAATAATTGATTCCTTTATGTTTAAATTAGTTGAACATAATTTTAAACATGTTTTGAAGAAATGATTGATTTTATTTTCTGGTAATAGATTTTGCAATGTTCAATACCAGAACTCTTGACTTTGATCATCATGGCAAAGGAAGGAGGGGATAAAAAAAAGAAAGGAAAAAGCTTATCAAAAGCAACAAAAAAATGGATCCATTCTTAAGGTGTGACTATTTGGTCTCTTACTTCAGCAATAAAAAATCTATTTCAAACTTGACTGTGACCAACATACAAAGCCTCTCTAAAGATTTGAGGACATCTAAAATATACATTTTCTTACACTTTTAATTGACTTGTTTTATGTTACTACATATTTTGATGATTTATTATAAGATTTGAACGCTACATATGAGTGGGAGAATGCAGTAAAACTATCTTTTGATGGAGGTTTGGTATCTGTCTGCAATCGAACTATATTAGACTTGAAGCTGATAAGTGTACTATTTTTCAATATTCAATTCGGCAAAGCTGCTTTCCTAGAACTATCCATCCGTAGAACTATGGAGTTGCTTCCCACCTGAATGTATCATGACCGTTTTCAAGTCTAATGTAAACAAGTACTTGTTGAACTGTTCTCTTAAATAATCAAATATTACTCAAGTTCCACCATTAATGATCATCAGTGTTGCTTCAACAGCCACTCATTAGCCCCTAGTCTCGAGTGGCCTTTGGGCCTTAAGAGGTGAGCTCCTAATTAAAAAAAAAATGGTGGGAGGGAGTCATGAGACCATCCTTCAAGACATTACCTCCTCATTTGGGAGAGGATAGTGTGGTATATGTTGTTATGGAGCTATTCTACCAAATATTGCATCCTCCTTTGAGGAGAGGACTAAAATGTCAACAAGAAATTGGCACATTCGGCTGTTGATGAGCAAATTTAACATATACATATACTAACTAAAATTACTCATAATAATAATAATAATTGGTTTGAGTGGCTACACACTTGCAAACATATTTTGATATTAAGATGTCATAACAAAATTATTCTTGAATTTTACATTATAAAAAATAAAATAAAAAATTCACAGAATAGATATATTTATTATCCAGGCAACTTTTCAAAAAAGTTTCGAAATAAGTTAAACAAAAATGTAATATTCAAGTGACATTAAATGTTCTCCTTGTAATTATACAAACATGCTGAACGTTTTCAACATGAAAATGAATTCCTTTTATTTACACAATGCCAGTGAAATATTCGTAAAACGCTGGGCTAAAAAGAAAATGATTAAAAAAAAATAATCCATTGCCAAAGTGTTGAACTATTGGTGTTGGTCTATTTCACATTGGGCAATTTGAAGTTGTTGTTTTCTATGTAATATTTGTCTTATTCTGTTTGTTTGCATCTGTTTCATTTTTCTTGGAAATTAGTGGGCCAATCTGGCCGAGAATTTCTATGGACCTTTAAAAAATGCAACGACTTGAGTATTAACGTATCCATTTGAGGCACGGTTAGGGGGATAACAGGGATTAGGATTTAATATAAAAATAAGTACAAATTTAATCGAATTTAACTATCAATTTGGCATAAAGCACTCCTTCTACATGAATGAGCTATAACTTCTGCTTGTTTTTAACTGGCTAAACTGTTTTTTATATATGAAACTTTTCTCCACTATCATATCAACTATGAATAACTAGCATATCATATTAATAATCGACAGGTATTTTTTTTTTTTTCTAATGCTCTTACAATTTGTACTTAAGCACTTTTTTTTTTTTTTTTTACTTCTCCTAAACTATAAAGCTATAACTTGTGACTGGCAAAACAATTATATATAGCCACACTCATGATTCTTAGTAAACATGAAACTTGTGTCTGCAGATATTAAATATTTATGAAAGAAACAATTATTTGAAACTCTTTTAAGGAGTTAGCACTCTGAGAGAACTATGAAAAGCTTCTATCTAGGCAATAATGTGATGCTCTCTCTTCTCTTGGGAGATGGAATACTCTCGAAAGATATATAGTTATACTGATGATTCTTAGTGTCATAAAAAAAAGGTCTTTAAATTTAGACCTATTAAAATGTAAGAAGCTCAACAAACAGGTATATGAATTGTATTTGGGGAAAAAATTAAAAACTTGGTCATTGGAATTTAACCTAATATTTAATCAATTATTTTACTTCAGATGAAGTTCTCAGAAATCCAGGAGCACTCCACCCCACTTTCTGGGGCTAACACTTGATCTCTATATGAGATGCATAGTTATTCAAATATTCCGTTAAAGTTCTCCTTCACCTCGCAAACACTTTTCTTCTCAATTGATCATTTAAATATGTTATAGTATACCTTTATTGTGATCCCTTGGTCTTACTAGAATTCATCTATTCTGGTGGAGTATCCAGCTTCATGCTGTTACTTGAGGTAACATCACTTGGAGAAGATGCACGATTCCTTATATAAACCAGTATGGGTTAGCCATACTGAAGAGATCCTATTTGTGCCTCGAATACTATGTGATTTTGGATATTTAGTCGGGATTTACTTGTATTGAAACATATCCCAATACCAGGTTGTCCTGACAAACCCCTATACAAAGAGACGTTAGATAATAGATAGTAGGCATTTTTGTTCTCTCCTTTAGTTTATATTTTATGTATAGTTTGTTATATATATATGGTTTCTCTCGTTTTAATTTTCTAATCGTTTTGTTTTTTATGGGGATGGGTCATCCTATTGGTACCGCACAATCATGTTGACACACTGGTTCTTGACAGATCACCAAAGTTAAGCAATGTTGAGTCTGGCTAGTACCAGATGGGTGATCATTTGGGAAGGCTAGGTACTGTTATGTACCGTCTGGGAAGGTTGAGCATGGGACCAGCACTCTCATCCTGAAAAAAAGAACTCCTTGCTACAAAAGCAACTATTAAATTGTGGATGGCCTACGCCCCTCCAGAGGCTCAAAGTGATGGATGGATGGAGCATCCTATTGGATGCCAGGCATTCACCCACTATTTCAGTCACTCCAACCAAGAGATCTTTTTAAAATTATAACTGTTTCTTTGAATGCAATTGTTTGTATTTCTCTTGCACTTGGTTAACTGATTATATTCAGCAGGTAGTTTCTGAAATTTTTTTTCACGAATCCTGTTGCTCCTATGATTATTGAAATATACGTGTCTGTGTAAAAACTAAAATTTACAAAACTTATAAATGATCCTTTTTTATTTTTATTTTTATTTTTTTACACAGAAAAGTCTAAAATCTGTCATCTAAATTTATTTCTCTCTAAAAATGAAAATATTTTGCTTGTTTAATGTGAGTTAGGTTTCGTAACTTCTCCATAAATACATTACTGAGCAAGATGGTTAGTTCTCTGTGAAATTGGTAATGTAATTCCTACGTTTCTGTTCAAAGCTTTATAGAAACCATTAGCCTATCCAATTGAGTAATATTCTTTTATTTATTGTCTGTTATTTGCCAAATTGGGTATTATTAATGTCTGTTTTACTCGGCATGCGTGATATGTATGCATAAAAAAAAAAAAACAAGTAAACCTTTTACTTGTTTGAGAGCTTTAAGGGAAAAACCTGACACAGTCAATAACGCTGATGATAGCCAGGCCCTGCTTTGGCTGTCTCTGTGATTGGGGGTAAGGTCCGTCGGCTTGAGGTGAGGAAGAACGTGCCATCACATATGTGTGTGATTAATTTCTCTCTACTGAACAGTTATGGGAATATTTCTTCACTCTCTCATTCAAAATAGGGGTTTTGTTCCACTGGCTGCACCTCAGGGGATTTCAGTGTTAGGAGATAAATTAAATACATGTCTTGACTGTTTTTTTTTTTTTGTTTTTTTTTATGACTCTGCTCTTGTACATGAGTGATGACCAGTAAACTTTGTGCCTGACTAGGCTTCTGAATTATATCCATTATTTTCCCTTTCGCTTTATTATTTCATATATTGCGATTGTCATTCGTAGAATTACTGCCTTCTTTTAAAATAGCTGTATGTAAAAAGAAATCTTTTATTATTGCCATAAAATCTTCAGTTGGTTGTTTAATAGAAGGTAACAGTGTTACATGAAACTATAGCTACATTCACATCAGCATGGAAGCTGGGTTTTGTCATTTCACACTTTATCTGAGTATGGCTTGTCAGGAAAGGGAGAGAACTCAAAGGTAGGATGGAAATGAAGAGAGATAGGTACACAAGAGTACAGGTGGTGGATGGGTACTGGGTGGAATGCAAATTGTTGATGGTGCTAATGTTTTAGTACCGATTTGAAAGATGAATTTGGAACACTAAATCAAAAAAAAAAAATCTTAGATTTATCGTCTGCCTTTGCTTTTTTTTTTTTTTTTTCATACATATTAAGTATAAATTATTTTTAAGACATTTTTTATTTTCGTTTAAAAATAAAAGTTGTTTGACTCCTTAGCATTAGACTTAGATATATGTTAAAAGGTGAAGATACAAATTCCTACCAGAACAGTAACAGAAACTCACCATGAAGCAAGCGAACAAAAAAAAGATGTGCTTTGAAAGAAACAGCTTACCTTGTAGGCTTGTATATAATGATGTTTATCAGCTGTTTTCATTTGTGAAGTAATTCATTTTGGATAAAATTAATGTCGGTTGTCGAGAGTGAAAACACGCCTTTCTAGGGCCTTTCTCATCTTAGTTTTTTTACTTGTATAGAATAATTTTTATCGTTTTTTGGAGGGGTATTTCATTGCATTTCTTAGTTTATTCACCCGTAAACTTTTATATAATCATGTTTTTGGGTGTGTATTTAATCTTCCAGATAATATTGGGTCATCAGGAGAAAATACACACTGTTTCAGGGCCTTCTGCTCAGTGAAAGAAAAGATCAACCATGGATTCCAGAGATCAAATTAATTAAAATGACATTTAAATTTCATTAGATCAATTTTTTTAAAAAGATTTTGTGCATTGTAGTAATTCATTTATTAACCTTCAAATTAAATCTAATGTTCAGTTTTCCACTATTGTTGATTTCAAATAATTTCAAAGAAAAAAATTATTCTTAAAAATTAACTCTGATCAAGTATATGAAGAAAAAAAAAGCAGATTTTGAATTTTAAGCCATTTTTTGGTTGCTAGGGTTTTAGCGTCCCAAATTAATCTTTCAAATTCGTACCAATCTAACACATGAGCACTCTGTTGACGATAATTTGCTTATCCGTGAAGACAATAGAAAAAAAATAGAAATTGTCTTTGACTTGGTAAAAAATGTGTGCATAAATGCATCGAAGTAAGATGAGGCTTTTTTTTTTTTTTTTTTTTTTTCAAGATTTTCCAAAAATTGTTAATTGACAACTAAATATTTGTCAGTCTTACAAGATTTATAAAAATAAACAAAAACTTTAAAATTGATTTCTTATTAACTTAGAACGAATAAGAATTTGACTTTTTGATCCTTCTTACAAATGAATGTCTTTGATGGTTTAATAGCAATGATGAGTGAGATTTTTTTAAAGTTTTGCCGATGGCACACGATCTTGAATTCAAAGAAAATTTTGAAATGAAAAAAAAAAAAAAAAAAAAAAAAAAAAAGATTCATTTTTTATCTCTTTGTTATGATGACCTTTAACGGGTATATAGTCTACAGAATTTTACCAAAAATCTAAATTCATTCTCATAAATGTGATTTATAATTCTGTCACAAATTTATTTACGTTACCCTGTCCACTAAATATAATGCATTTGAAACTAAATGTAATTTTACCTGGAAGAAAATTATTTAAAAAACCGAAAAATAAAATAAGAACAGAATCTTTAAAACTTTCTATACTGTATGAATTACTATTTGCTCACCCCAAACATTGCTGACAGAAGTAAATTAAAAATAATCCAAAATTTCTTTGTTCTTTTTTTCTGTCAAAACTAGTAATCATTTTAAGTCTTTCAAAATTGATAAAAATTACATCTTAAATAAGCAATGTGCTCATGTGTGTCTGACATAGAATTTTCAAGTGTTTGTTAAAATAAATCCAATTGGTGTCTTTTGACTCTTTTCACAACAAATTTCAGTTGGGCAATTATGATAGCAATATCAAAATGAGCTATTAAATCATTTTTTTATTGCATAAAAAATAGCCACTATAATGGGTGTACTAAATTAGGATTTCAATGAATGAAAAAATTCAAGTTTGCTGTTCCTTCTATCTAAGTAATGAGTGAGGAGTTTGATGTATGTATTTTAAATTTTTTTTTTTTTTTTTTTTTTAAGTAGCATTTTTATTTATTTGCTAAAAAATTAAGTGCTTTATACACTTTGTTGTGTGGAGCAGCAAAGATTTGTCTTGGACAAGTTACACACTTTTGCATGTGTGTGTGTGTGTACGCGCACACGTTTCCCCTAACTTCTAAAAACTTATTCAAGAATAGGTTTTCAAAAACAAATATACATGGGTTGAAGGTATATCTACCAAAGATTTAAGAACTTTTTTTCTCTCTCTCTTTTCACTTGATAGCGATTTTGACAAATGATAATACACTAGCCAAAGTACCCTTCTAAGCTGAGTTTCTTTATTTCTCCATAACTTTAAAGTTAGAAAATCCTCCTCTCACGGTTTCAAAAATCAGTTTTTATTTATTTAATTTGCATACAGGAATACTTTAAGTTGACTTCGCCTACCAAGTTCTAGTTTTTTTTTTTTTTTTTAAATTTTATTCATTTTTTTTCAATTTAGACTCTTTAGCAACTATTTTTACCAGCTAAACGCCAAATCAAATTTGTTCCATAGGTCCAAATCCCTCTATATATCAAGTATTTGGTAGAGACCGTTTATCAGACACAATGTCGATTTTAGTGTGTGTGTGTATATATATATATATATATATATATAAACTTTGTGAGTTTGTTCTCTATGGACTCGAAAATGGCTGGGTTAAATTTTGTAAAATTTCACATGAAGGTACTTTATGTGCCTGTCAGTGTTTTTAGATAGGTTTTGTGTCGGAATGTCTTCAATAAATATCGATAATCAAAATAATCCGATGAAAGGAGAAACAATCGTACCGCACTCTAACATTACAAGTGCATTGGAGAAGTTTTATTATCATACAAATCAAAAGGCCCAACTTATAAAATCAACAATAGGTTTTTGATATGGCAGGGGTGTGTTCAAAATGAATGTTTTTGTATAAAGCACAATTTCACAATGATACTTGACTTTTTCATTTTAAACTTAAATTTAAGCGATTCTCACTGCACAACCAGTAATGTCAGGCCTATAAAATCACCAGGTTTTTTGATATGACAAAGATGTGTTTGAAATAAATGTTTTAGAGCACAATTGAAGTATGATACTGGACTTTAGTATTTTTAACTTTAATGTAAGTGATTAAATATTAAAATAATTGTATAAAATCAACTGTAGGTTCTCTACAGTGCAATGTAAACTACACTACATTGTGAACTTAGTCACTGCAAGAGGCATGTGAAGCTTCCGCCAGGGGCATTGTGATGGGTCCCCAATTAGAACATACAATCAATTTGATTGAAAAATAGACTATTTCATCAATTTCGATGACAATAAAAACATTCATTGATCATCATTCGATCCCGGTCAACGTCAGGTCACCCTGCTAGTGTGTATGTGTGTGTGTGTGTATATATATATATATATATATATATATATATATATATATATATAATCAATTTGGTTCCTTTTTATAACCATCTTATGTCTCCTTGTCATTAATGACTTTTATTGGCTCTACAACACCGGAAGTATATGTCGCTTTCTATATATTTTATTTTTTGTTGCTTCTCTCCCTTTCCTGTCTTGCACCCAACTGTTTCAGAACTCTTCAAATTAATCAATAGTTAGGCTTCTTTCATTTGTTCAGGTTTTTTTTTTTTTAATGCACTTTTGACTTGATCAAGAACCGAGAGAGAAAAGAATATTCCTTGTAAAATTCCTTCGTTTTTATTTTTATTTATTTATTTTTTTTTTTTTACGTCTTTCTCCCTTCATTTTCTGCTCTATCCTATAATTGGATCATGTCTAAGCGTGTCATATCATTGAAGAAGTTTTCATTCTCCACGGAACGAACATTGCAGATGGGCCAAGATAAAATTCAATTTTACATGTCTTAATACATTGACATTCTTGTTTTTCATCTGATTATGGATTCCGAGAGATGCCGTTACCTGATCACTTAATTTCATAGTATCAACTTCAGTGTTAACTGTTTTCACATCTATGCATCTCTTGTTAAAGTTCATCTCGAAGGAATTCTTTTCATGTTTTCAACCCCCATCTAATAAATAAATAAAACATTCAACTTCGAAATTTTAATTGATGATCTGTATGAATGATTTAAAATTTTATTTTATAATTTTATAAAAATGTTATACATTGTTGTTATGCACACAATGGAACGCTTTTGTGAAAGATGGCAGCTCGCCAACAATTGTGGTGTGGCTTATTGTCAGCCGTTTTCTCTCGACTCCCAGGCTGATTATCTGGAAGAAATAAATTGGGAAAGGGCATTCTGATCACATACAGTGGCATTTGTTTGTAATTTATTGCTCCAATGCATCTTAGACATGACTTGAGGCTTGCCTGTCATGTGATGGCTGTCTCTTTTTAGTGTTGGGAATATACCATCACGGGCTTGATAACTAGATAACCTTCCCTTGATACCTTGATTATAATTGGTTAAATTTCATGGTCTTTTCGTTTATGAAATAATAAAATGGACACCAACTTTCAGATGAGTTCCCAGTCAGTCTGAAATACAGATAGCCCCCCCCCCAAAAAATTGCCAATCATCGAATCATTATCGTTAATAAAATTCAATCTTTTTTGCAATCCAGCGATATTATTTAGAATATAAATTTCACCTGTCTGTTTAAATGTATGTATGTAAGTCTGTCTGAAACTTTCGCTAGAGGCGACAGATTTTCACGAGATCAGTATCATTTTTAAGCTCGACCCTTCGGACAACAAATATCGAAAAATTGGCTAAAAAGATTAATTCCTTCACCCTTAACTGGGCACTTTTCTACAGGGAGGGGTCGCTTTTTTCGCCGATATTTTCAAAAGTCATCTCCTCTTTTCAATTAACTCATCTTCGGCGATGGACACAACAGCAAAGACGTCACATTTTTTTTTCTCAACACACACCTCCAAACACCCCGGGCACCCAGGCTAGTATACAAAATAAAAAAATTCAGTCTATGCCTGACTTGTCCAAGTTTCAATCTCTAATGCCCAACATTTTTTGTTTTATCACCATTCAATGATATGCTTCAAGTGTGTATCTCTTGTTCTGATAAAAACTGAGTAGACACTATCCTCAAGTGTCTAAAGTCTCTCTGTACAGGGGTTTGCGAGGACAAGCTGGTGTGAGGATACTTTTCCCTCCAAGTAACCCTTAACTAAATTACATAGTGTTTGTAGTTCAACTAAGATCTTCTCGGTATAGTTAACTCACACTAGCTTCTTCAAGTGATGTTACATCAAGTAACAGCACAAGTCTGGATACTTCACCAGACTAGATGAATTCTTGTCCTGGGATCCTGCAAGACTAAGAGACCACAATAAATTTATTTAAATGATCAGTAGGGCTATGACAACAGCATATTCTTTTCATTGTTTTGACTCTCAAGTATATATCCAACACAGACAACCAGGAACCACATCATTCTATATAAAAGCATATAAGATATCAACTGGTACACACTCGAGAGTCAAAACAATGAAAAGAATATGCTGCTGTCATAACCCTAATGATCAGTTGGGTAGAGGAAAATTATATTCTCAACTTCTTTACTAACTCAGTGTTTATGATGTAAAGGAAAACGTTAATGGAATATTCGAATATTTATACATCTCATATAGCGATCGAGTGTTAGTCCCTAGAAAGAGGATCTCTTGATTTCTGAACTTCAACAAAAATAAAATGAAACAAGCCACAAACATATAAATCAACTTTTCAAAATCGAAACTTAGCTGAACCGTGACATCATAGCTTGTATTCTGTGAATCTGGCTCATATGAAGATATGCCACATTTATTTGTATACATGTTATTCATTATTATTATGCTCTATCTGAAAAGATATTGAGCCTTTCGTGTACAAGGTCTGTTGTATTGATTCGCTTGTTTCAACTTTGTAAACTTGATTTTTGTGTTGTATATGTACGGAAGTTCAGAACAACATGTAACATTACGCTTTTATAAAATCTGAAAACTGTTGGATTTGTGTTTCTATCGATTGAAATTAAGAATTTCACTAATATTAAGAATAGTCTATATTCATACATACTCGCTCCATCCATGGTTGTGTAACTACTATCTAGGAGAAGGAAGACTCTAAAATAATAGACTTTTCTTTTCTTATTCTGGCATTGATTCTAGCTGTCTTGAATTCTCTTTGGAATTTGACTATAACAGTAATAGTTCGAAAGATGTGTGGTTGAAGATTCAGCAACCATTGCCTCACTTCTTGCAAAGGCCATTTTCTTATAAAAGGTGTCTATTATCTTTGGAGATGGCAAGAAATTTCTCTATTCCAAACACGTGTATGCAAAATGCATGTAGAAATACCTGGCCTTCATTCTCACAAATGAATAAAGTCATAGCACAGCAGTCTCTTTTTCTGTATGACAAAGGCATGAATACTCAAGTATTTCCTGCACATATTTTTATTTCTGAAAGGAATTCTTTCTTGGAATTGAAGAAAGAGAACAATGGGAGTGCCAATGATGAAAAATGTACTAAAATTTTATTACAGAGAGGATATAAAAGATGAATTAGATTTCAAAATTGAGAGAAAAAAAAGATTAATTGACTTAAGATATATTTGAATAAAGATAAACCCCAAAGAAAAAATATGCAATAGCGATTTATTTGTTTATTCATGGGTTTATTAATGTATTTATATGTCAGAGAAAAATTATGTAGAAAAAAAAAAAGGATAATCCCATTTTAGTATTAATAAACAATAAATAAAATAAAAATTAAATAAATGAAATAGAATGTTTTTTATTTCCTTATCCCATCCGTATAACTTCCACTACATTCATATCAAGTTTTTTTTGTTTGTTTGTTTGTTTTGAAAGCTCCCAATACAGTACATGCAATCCGACATAACAGAATCATAAAATCATTAAATATTATTTTTAAAACTATTGATGCTAATTATGCTCTTGGCATCTTCTGACAACTTGTTTTTGGGGGTGAATGATCAAGTAGTTTGGTCTATATGAAATAATAAAAAAAAGGAATTCTTATTTATATTATCCTTATTTCTGAGAACTGTTTAAGAAGCAGCTGCAACAAAAAAAAAAAAAACAAAAAAAAAACAGTAAAGATGACAAAATCGTTGCTGGAAGACATTTGGAAAATGTTCAACAGAAAATGTGTGTAGAAAAGCTAAGAAGCCACTCTTGTAAAGCATTTGTGATTCATAGTTGTTTTTAACATTCTGGTGCGGCCAATTTAGTTGCTGCGATGAAGAGTTGGCATTAGTCGATGAGGGAGGTCGAGAGAAGCAGGGTGCAAGTTGGCATTGTTTGCTGTTGGGGTCTTGAGTGTTTTGGCCATAGTCTTTACTTGAGTGACAATGACAAATGAGCCTGATTCTCATGGACAGCATCATCATCATTCTAGAGAGTACAAAGTTTTGTGTTTTCTCTCTCTTTCTCCTCTCCTTCCTACTCCCCATGTCAGCCAAATTCCATACCTTTAAAGCCCCAACCTCCACCTGCTTTGTCAGCAGCTAATGTTTACACCTCTATTTTTATTGGCTACCAAAAGGGGCTTGGACAATGGTTTTAATGATTTCGTGGAATCTTGCATTTTTTTTTTTTTTTTTAAGGCAACAGACAGATAGAAGTGAAACTAAGAAACCTGCCAAATGTGTGCATCTTTGTATGCCAGCTCTTGTGTCTGTCTACCTTTGTGTGTGTCTCTGCAATGCCTCTCTATTGCTCTCCTTTGTGACTCTCACCCTCTGTCTTTCACAACCACTCCCCCCCCGCTCTCTTTCTCTCGGGTTATATGTCTCTGTGTTTGTTTTTGTCCATACATGTCTTTGTCTCTATGCATGAATGCATCTTCTCTATCTATCCCTGTCAATTTCTCTCTCTCTCTCTCTCTCTCTCTCTCTCTCTCTCTAATTAGTTCTTTGTGATTGTATCTTTTAGTTTGTGCATAGCTCCTTTTTGTGTGCATGTGCTCGTGTATTTTTGTCTTTGTCTGCAACTAGTGTCTGTATCCACAGGAAATTGATTTGCTATAACTAAACTTCTAGACACTGTTGTTTGCTGTGGGGATTATCCACATGAAACCCCTTTTCAAACCTACACATCTTCTCCCTGTCCAGTTCAAGTTTTTAATGACGTATCAGCCTTCCTCCTCTCACCCTGATGACTCTTGATATTTCATTGATATATTAAGCCAGGCTGACCACCGATGCTTTTTGTTTAAAACTCCCAGTTGTGTCAAAACAGAATTTATGTTTGATTGCCAACCAATATATCACTGATAATCGTTCAAATCCATACTTGAAAGATTTTATTTTCATTGCTGCTGTAACAAACTGAATTAGTCATCCTCGTCTATTGTTTCTCTTTCCAACTTCTTTGAAACCAGAAGAAAGTTTGTCCACTTATCATCGAAGGAAGGGAGAGGGCTATAGAGAACTTTTTTTAAAAGGGTTTTTATTTACATACTCATCATTTTTTTTCGTTTTCTTTTTTCTCCCCTCTCTTTTTTTACTGTGTTATCCACCCTATCTAATTTTCACTCCCAACTTATTCTCTTTCTTTCACTCATCCTGGCATGTTGCCACTCTTCAAGTAACAACTTTCTCTTCTACATCACTTCTCTCGCTTCTAACTCGCTCTCGCTTCCATCTCGCTCTCGCTTCTATCTCACTCTCGCTTCTATCTCTCTCTCACGCTTCTATCTATCTCTCTCTCACGCTTCTATCTATCTCTCTCTCACGCTTCTATCTATCTCTCTCTCACGCTTCTATCTATCTCTCTCTTACGCTTCTATCTATCTCTCTCTCGCGCTTCTATCTCTCTCTCTCTCTCGCGCTTCTATCTCTCTCTCTCTCTCGCGCTTCTATCTCTCTCTCTCTCTCGCGCTTCTATCTCTCTCTCTCTCGCGCTTCTATCTCTCTCTCTCTCGCGCTTCTATCTCTCTCTCTCTCGCGCTTCTATCTCTCTCTCTCGCGCGCTTCTATCTCTCTCTCTCGCGCGCTTCTATCTCTCTCTCGCGCGCTTCTATCTCTCTCTCGCGCGCTTCTATCTCTCTCTCGCGCGCTTCTATCTCTCTCTCTCGCGCGCTTCTATCTCTCTCTCGCGCGCGCTTCTATCTCTCTCTCTCGCGCGCTTCTATCTCTCTCTCTCGCGCGCTTCTATCTCTCTCTCTCGCGCGCTTCTATCTCTCTCTCTCATGCTTCTATCTCTCTCTCTCGCGCTTCTATCTCTCTCTCTCTCTCGTGCGCTTCTATCTCTCTCGTGCGCTTCTATCTCTCGCGCGCACTTCTATCTCTCGCGCGCGCTTCTATCTCTCGCGCGCGCTTCTATCTCTCTCGCGCGCGCTTCTATCTCTCTCGCGCGCGCTTCTATCTCTCTCTCGCGCTTCTATCTCTCTCGCGCGCTTCTATCTCTCGCGCGCGCTTCTATCTCTCTCTCTCGCTTCTATCTCTCTCTCTCTCTCGCTTCTATCTCTCTCTCTCTCGCTTCTATCTCTCTCTCTCTCGCTTCTATCTCTCTCTCTCTCGCTTCTATCTCTCTCTCTCTCTCTCGCTTCTATCTCTCTCTCTCTCTCTCGCTTCTATCTCTCTCTCTCTCTCGCTTCTATCTCTCTCTCTCTCTCGCTTCTATCTCTCTCTCTCTCTCGCTTCTATCTCTCTCTCTCTCTCTCTCGCTTCTATCTCTCTCTCTCTCTCTCTCGCTTCTATCTCTCTCTCTCTCTCTCGCTTCTATCTCTCTCTCTCTCTCTCGCTTCTATCTCTCTCTCTCTCTCTTGCTTCTATCTCTCTCTCTCTCTCTCTTGCTTCTATCTCTCTCTCTCTCTCTCTTGCTTCTATCTCTCTCTCTCTCTCTTGCTTCTATCTCTCTCTCTCTCTCTTGCTTCTATCTCTCTCTCTCTCTCTTGCTTCTATCTCTCTCTCTCTCTCTTGCTTCTATCTCTCTCTCTCTCTCTTGCTTCTATCTCTCTCTCTCTCTCTTGCTTCTATCTCTCTCTCTCTCTCTTGCTTCTATCTCTCTCTCTCTCTCTCTTGCTTCTATCTCTCTCTCTCTCTCTTGCTTCTATCTCTCTCTCTCTCTCTTGCTTCTATCTCTCTCTCTCTCTCTTGCTTCTATCTCTCTCTCTCTCTCTCTTGCTTCTATCTTTCTCTCTCTCTCTTGCTTCTATCTCTCTCTCTCTCTCTTGCTTCTATCTCTCTCTCTCTCTCTTGCTTCTATCTCTCTCTCTCTCTCTCTCTCTTGCTTCTATCTCTCTCTCTCTCTCTCTCTTGCTTCTATCTCTCTCTCTCTCTCTCTTGCTTCTATCTCTCTCTCTCTTGCTTCTATCTCTCTCTCTCTTGCTTCTATCTCTCTCTCTCTTGCTTCTATCTCTCTCTCTCTCTTGCTTCTATCTCTCTCTCTCTCTTGCTTCTATCTTTCTCTCTCTTGCTTCTATCTCTCTCTCTCTTGCTTCTATCTCTCTCTCTCTTGCTTCTATCTCTCTCTCTTGCTTCTATCTCTCTCTCTCTTGCTTCTATCTCTCTCTCTTGCTTCTATCTCTCTCTCTTGCTTCTATCTCTCTCTCTCTTGCTTCTATCTATCTCTCTCTCTCTTGCTTCTATCTATCTCTCTCTCTCTTGCTTCTATCTCTCTCTCTCTCTCTTGCTTCTATCTCTCTCTCACTTGCTTCTATCTCTCTCTCTCTTGCTTCTATCTCTGTCTCACTTGCTTCTATCTCTCTCTCTCTCTCTCTCTCGCTTCTATCTCTCTCTTGCTTCTATCTCTCTCTCTCTCTCTCTCTCTCTCTCTCTCTCTCTCTCTCTCATACTTTTGCAACACTATGGCTTTATTTTTGGAGAGGATAAAACTAAACAAAAATCATACAAAAACTCAAAAGAAAAATCCCAATATATATTTGTTAGTTTTTCTTTCAACAACTTTTCTCGCTTCTACGGCTTTCATGCTAAATTTAACAGAACTTTGTCTCTTATTCATATTTAAAAAAAAAAAAAAAAAGTCAAAAATATTATGTCCATTAAAACAAAACACATTTTCTAAACTCATGGTATTTATCCGACCAAACATGACAGGCTTCTTGCCCAGAAGCAGAAATGAAACGGAAATATTAACCCTTATAGAACCAGAGGACATTTTGATGTTCCTATTTTTACAAGTTGAAAATCTTTGTAGCAACTAAATTTGAAAGGAAATTCTTAATTTAACATCTAAATATTTTATAGTATTTTCTCCTTTTGAAACTTGTCTTATGTATTGATAATTTATTATATTAATCTATTTCTGAGACGAAGTTTTAGTTATGTTTTTGACTGTTTTCTTCATCTTGATTTCTTACTGATGATGTTCGTCTATTGATTGCAAAGATAACCGTGATCATGCAATTGTTCTGTGGGTTCAAAGATGGCTTACTAGACTGATTCGAGCTCTGAAGTATTTTTTGCTTGTTGGACACCTGCAAGATAATTCTATATCAGTAGCGCCCTTTCTGTCTGGAACATCTGTTTTGGGTTAGTTTTCCCCCATAAGTTAGAATACGAACTGAACTGTTGGAGAGACTTTCAGATTGTCCTTGAACGATTTCCGCTGCCATCTAGCAGGTCTATTTTCTTTGGACAGTTCACTATAAAGGAGTTGTTTTAGGAGCCTTGAATCAAACATGCGGCATATATTACCTGCCCAATGAACCTGACACTCTTGTAACCTGGTTTGTACTGACGGAGGGTTTAACCTCTGTCTGGTATCTTGTCTTGCCACATTTTCATTTTACTGTTCCAATCGTATGTTTTTGGTGCTTATGATAAAACCAGTCTGAAAAAGGGTCTTCGCTTCTCAAGTCCTCAGGGTTACTTGAGGATAAGCTTTAAAGAGATCGTTAGTAGTACAATTATTGCCACTATGTGAGGGCCAGAAACAATGGATAAGTGTGATGAGCAGAAGATTATTTAAAAGGAATTGATTATCCAAGGTTGGAGAGCAAGAATATAATGAAATGTGAAAAATGGTAACAACCAGGATTAATTATTTTATTATTGGAATCCTTTGAGAAGAGTAATTTGTATATTTGTTTGTTTGTAGACTGTTATCCTCATCTTCATAGTTGTTTCAGGAGGTTTCGGCCAATAATTCCTCTGGCCTTCATCAGGTGGTTAACCGTGATGGGATAGGAATACTGAATCTCTTAACTGTATCCTCAGTAATCACTGCCTTCCAAAGTTGTTGTCGTCTCGCCATTTTTTAGCCAACTAATCCTCTAGCCTGTTTTGGGTAGGATTGAAACCACTGTCTTCAGACAATACTCACCTGGAACCGTAGAGATTCAACACCTCTATTCACTGTGCTATGAGCTCTGAAGGGCGATCAAGGTTGAAATTCAAGTTTTTTGTTCTTATCTGGTCTTCCATTATCGGGTCTGTATCAAATAGTATATTATTTCATTATTAAAATAAACTGAATCGTATATTTTATTATTATTAAAATTTAAAAAGTGGAAATTATAAAAAATAATGTAAATATCAAAGTAAATATTAATTTCAATCAATAATGTTTGACCACTGCACTCTATTTTTCTCACTAAAACAGATTTTTATAAAACAGAAACTTAAAAAAAAAATTAAAATTGGTTATTTTCTCTGTTAAAACAGTTAACCTTATTTCCATAATAAATGTTAAAATCTATTTTCAATGAACTTTTTAATTAGACTAATTTTTTACCTCTTTTAAAATTGAGTTTACATTAACTAGCAATAATTCACAGATTATAAACTAGTTTTATTTGTTCAACATAAGATGCACTATAATCATGGTGACCCACCACTTCCTGTAAGATGACTGAAATGAAGCAACATTGAACCGGGTCAGTAAGTAATTAAATGGACAACTGCTTGGGAATACCACTCGGTTGCATATTTCTAAAGGCTCAGTATGTCTGCCTGTTTAAAATAGCATTTTTAGAATCATTCACACATTCTTACAAGATACTCTGTTCCTCTGTCTGTCACAGTTCTGTTTGAAATAGCTTGCTCATTGCTGAACTTGCAGATAGAATGGACGCCTCTTAAAAATGGATTCATTCTTGTTTTCTTTGACAACTGGTTGAAAGAATTAAATGAAAGATTATCTTACATGATAAATTATTTTCTGTATTCATTTTGATTGATTACGTTTTTCTTCTATTTTTTTTATTTTAAATAGTAATCATAAAAAAAAAAACATTGTTGTAAAAATTCACATCAAAAGCTGACAAATTATCATGAGTAAAATATCATTGCTAAATAGGATTTTTTTCCCCCTTTTTTCTTGCAGATTATGTTTAACATTATTTTTATTTTTCCCTTAATTTAATTCCTGCATGTTTTGAATAATGATCAGGCATGGAATTTTATTTCCTATCAGTTGTATCATCTTGGGAGAGAAAGACTTGAATACAGCATTATTGAATGGGGGGAAAATAGAAATGAATAAAATTATATATACTAGTTGGAAGACTCTTCATTGTCTGTGATTAAATGAGTAGCCCTAGATGCTTTTGGAGGCCAGACCATAATACAGTATTACTACTGTTCTTAAATACAGTTTGTAATATTAAATTGTGGGGTGGTGGCGGAGAATAAGTGATGATAAAAAAAAAAAAATGCATTTAAATAAATCTATATATCACCCTCTAGATACACTCAGAATTTCCAGGTAATCTATATAATATGAATCTCAATTGTCTGATTAAATGTTTGTATGTCTGCGTAAAACTTTCGACAGAGGCAAAGGATTTTCACAAGATCGGTATCGTTTTGAAGCTCGAGCCTTCGGATGACAAATATAAATAAATTGGCTTAAAACATTAATTCCTTCACCCTCAACTGGGCACTTTTCTACAGGGAGGGGTCGCTTTTATTTTGGCGATATCCTCAAAAGTCATCCCCTCATTTCGATTGACTAGCCTTAATTTAAACCTTCACCACTTCTGGTTTGGCGATGGACACAACGGTAAAGACGTTACATTTTTTTTTTTTTTTTTCCACTTTCTTTTCCTTCTTCACGGCACGGATTTGAGCCTGCTTGTCTACTAGTACGTTTTTTTTTTTTTGCTCAACACATACCTCCACGCACCCGGGAACTCAGGCTAGTCAAGCAACCCATAGACACTCTAAGCTTTGAACCCCTTATTAACATTTCTATTTTTGTTTCTGTTTCCTGTTAATACAGACTCTAGGATAATGCTGTGCTTCTCTATGCTCAAAATGAAATTTACTTATCCAAGTAATGTAGTTTCAGAAAATATAATTCTGGTTAGTGATGAGATCTAGCAGTTTGTGAATAAACAACTAACCCACTTTATAATTTAAAATAAAACCAGAAATGTTTGGATTTTTTTTTAATGGCTTATAAAACAAACATTTTAATTAATGACCTTTTCGTTGAATGGTGGGAGACAAAGTTAAGCAAAAAATAATTATTTGTGAAAATATTACAAAAAAAATTTACAATAAATAAAAACTTCATGTAATGACATTGATGTATATCTAAAAAATAACTTTATGTTCAACGGAACGTTTTAAATGTCGCAGGATTCATCTAATAAAGAAAATGCTTTCAAATTTGTTTTGTAAATATTTCTATCCTATAGCTATTATTTTGTCAGGTTGTTTTTTATTTTTATTTAAAAAAAAAAAAAGCAAACAAGGAATGCTAATTCTGATTGAAATATTGAATTGTTTCCTTCATCTAATTTTTTCTTTTTAAGTGTTTAAGAATATCTCAACTGCCAAACCAGATTAATTTAAATAAACAAAAAATAGTGATGTAGAATTTAAGTTTGATTTGTCAGCTTAAATGCTATCTAGGTTGAACTTTTAAGTTTTAACTGATATATAGATTTATATATTCGAAGAAGAGAAACTTTGGGCAGTTTCTCCCATTAAGATCATCAAGCAACTCACATCTGTAATTATTCTGTCATTGCTGACTAGTGTTTAGTCAGTGCAGGTTGCCATCAGTGGCTTTGAACTGTTTATTGTGGATTGGTGGCTGGTATTCAGCTTGTAACGCTCATAGGACCAGGTTATATAGCATGAGGCAACTACTGACCAGGTTGAATATTGCTTAACTGTGGATATTTTGTGAGAACTAGCAATTTGATAATAAATACCTTGAATTATAGTGAGCCTTTCATTGAACAGAATCCAATATTTGTACAAAACAAATAGCTGTACAACTGTATGGTCTACCATGTGTCAGGTACTTTCCTAATCATAAATATCATTTTGGAATTTTCGTCCTCCTAGAGTAGTTGTTTTATGAAGGCTTTAGAGCTTTTCCAAGTCGTGCTACCCTTGTCAAACAAATTTAGTCATAGAACTCCTATAGTTCTTGGTTGTTATTTTCACATTTTGACTGATGTAGTCTCTGCCTCACTCTGAATACATGATTTTTGAATTTGTAAATCTTTGAACTTCAATTCTCACTACAGACGATAATAAAATAAAAATTGCTTAACACTTTAACATGATAATAGCTGATGGAATAAGAACAGTACTTCTGTGGATCACATAAAGAGTTCAGTTCGAAATTCCATAATTTCAGAGTTTGAAAAGATGCACATGGAGAAAGTTTGGAGTTACAATGACTGAAATGCTGTGCAAATAATGAAGATGTTCGTAGTAGTTAGAATAATCAAAATAATGTCAAACTTCTTAATCTAAACAAATGGTTTTTCTACTTAGTCTGAAAAATTCAAGTACACTTTTACAATTAATTCATTCTACTATGGAACCAAAAAAGGGCTGTCCGTTTTTTTTTTTTTTTGTTTTTCTTATTATTATTATTATTATTAGCTATTGAATGAACTTGAAATACATATGAAATGCGTGTAGCAATTGTTTTCAAATTTAGATATTCACAAGTAGGAACATCAGACATTATAAAAATAAACATGTGCATTGTGCCCGGTCATCAGTTATAAACTGGACAGCTGTGAGAAGGATGGAAGTGTTTAAAGATCTCGTTTGGAGCTGTTTGCTTTGCAACTTCAGAAGGGGCTTATCAGCAGCCTTACATTGGACAACCACAGGTTTTAAACGATGGAGGCCTGAAGACAGCTATTGGAGAGGACATTGTCTAACGTGTGGTGAACTTGCAAGACAGGTGAACGTTTCCAATGAAACAGTTAAACTTCACCTGCAGCGTCTAGGTAATATGTACAAACTAAGAAAGTGGGTTCTGCAAACTTCGTTGGTAGATGACAAGTGGCAGCTTGTGTATCACTGATTTCTTGCCACCATACTGCATCCTTATTCGATCGAGTGCTTACCATTGATTAAAAGTGGGAACTGTAAGAAATACCCATGCATTTCAGACATTGGTTGTCTCTTCAGGATGCTGTCAATCACGCCACAAGACTGCCTATGCATCCATGCAAGATTATCTTTGTGTCTCGTAAACAGGTCGTCAAGTGGTTCATTATGAACTATTATCATAGACCAAACTGTCACTGGGGAATCTACATCTGTAGCAATTGAAACAGGCATTGCGTCAGATGAAGCCAGCCCTGGTGGATCGCAAACATGTTTTTCGTCCATGCCAGCACTAGGTTGCATGCCACGCAAGTAGTTAGGAATACCGTTTGATTACCACCTTTCCATTTCCTGGGTAATCATCTTTATTAGAAATCCTTCAGTAATGAAGCAGACCTCTCACAGACTTTTTATCTCAAACTTCTGAATTCTACCATAAGGGATTTGAATAGCTGAAGACTCATTTGGTAGAAGGTGCTAGATGCTGATGGTGACTACTTTGAATACTAAATATAAGTTATACATACTGTGAAGTATTTTTTTTCCTTTAAAAAAGGACAAAAATTTTGCGTTTCTTTTTATGAAGATTTTTTTTTTCTTGTCAAACTGTAAATATTCAGCACTGACATTCATCTGTCTTTACATTTTTATACATCTTTATACATTTTTGGTCTTGGCTTATTTATTTGTATAACTTCAAGCACTTTTTTTTTTTTGCCATTCAAAAATGCCAATTAAAACATTTTCAGATAATTCAAGAATTACAGTGATTTCTCTACGAGAATGCTGTTCTTGAATGCTTTTGGTAATTAAATTGCGAAATAATGTCAATCTCCACAGCTCTAACTTGCATAAGTTAAGCAAAAATATGTTAAAACAAAAAAAGACTAGAAAAATATAAAACAATTTTTGTTGTTTCTTATGTAAGTTGGTTAAAAAAAATTTTGAAGCGACGATCATCAGATTAACCCGACCCAATATGTCTGTCATATAATGAAATTGGCTTGAAGGAATAGATTCTGATTCACTGCACAAAATTGAAATTACCTCATCATGCAGCTTATTTTGACATGGATGCAATATCATTTCATCAAGATTTTGTTGAAAAACAAATTAGTTTTTTCCCCCAAAAAAATGAATTTGAATATCTTGATGCCGAAATAATGAAAGAAGTACAAAGTGTTAAAGTTTCAAACAAAAGACAACACTTTTGTGTTTGCAATTTCCCCAGGAGACGACCAAAGTTTTATCAAAATTTGAACAATAAAATATAGATTTAAAAAAAAAAAAAAAAAAAAAAAAGTTTGTGATAACGAAGTTTGAGAAAGATTTAATTTACTTTCTACTCTTATTTATGTTGGTTAAATTTTTACAAAGATTAACAGATTAAATAGACACAAAATGGAACTATGATTGAATATGTGTTCACCCTCAATCAAAAATTGCTAAAAGAGAAAAATGATGATCCTCGCCAGTGTTTGCAATAATCTATATTATATTTTGCTTGGTCTTTGTCTATCTGCTAGTTTCAATTTTTCTTGGAAACTATAATCTGGCTGAAATTTTGTATCAACCTTTGTTGTGACATGGTGTAGTGAAATAAGTATTATGGTATCTGTTCAATGCTTAGTTAAGGATTAGTATTTAATGTAAAAATGAACACAAATTTAACCATATTCAACCATCAATGTGGCATAAAGCACTCCTTTATATCAATGGGTTATAACTTTTACCCGTTTTTAATGGGCAAAAAAGTTAAGTATTGATGTAATATGACACCTGAATCGGTAACTGGTGTGGCGGTGGAGCATCTCAAACTGGAAAGTTTCAAAAAATAAAATGAAAATGTATAGATGTGTATCGGAAACAGAAAAAACAGTCACATTATGCAAACGCTTTCTCAATTCGCATTAGGACTTCAAATGAATTCATCTAGCAGTTTTTTATACCCATTTTATATAGTGTGATGGGGGTATATATAAATACACGTGGCTCTTTATTATTGTGAAGAATGTACAAATTGCTCTATAATCTTGTATATAGCTGATTGCAGAAATTCCCTCTCTGGACTAAAATACTGTGAGTTTGCCACAATATATTCCACATACAAATTTATTACATCTAGCCTATTAACCACTATCTTATGTAACTTTATAAAGACTTTTCTGACACATCCATGTGTTTAAATAAAATCCTGCATTACATCCGAGGAGCTACAGCAGTACGGTTGCATTAACCTATAAAGGAAGTAGTCCTGATTTTTTCCCCCATTATTAAAGTCCTACCACCGAACCTAGTAAACACTGAAGGTTATTATACACATGGTACGGATACTGTGTTCACCCTCCATAACTGATACATAAACTCATAGCACAGCCATTAAATTCCCATTCGCCAATTCCAAAAATAAAATCTTCCTTAAAACATCCCAGCTATTCTCATTGGCTTAGATCAGACCAATCCCGTGTTCCAGATTACAATTCTATAACCTTAAACGAACGGGCAGGAGACTATCCATTATGGTGTCTACAGGCACACTATGCCAGCGTTCTACATTAAATAAACCAATTACTTTGTTGCTCAGAGTTATTTACTTCTCTCTTCCTCTCTCGCTCTCTCTATCTCTGTGTTTACCATGAGACAGGCAGAGACAGCGATGTAAAAATGAACACAAATTTAACCATATTCAACCATCAGTGTTTTGTTTACATTTGAACTGAGCAATACGTAGACATATGGACAAATAGCTAGCTAGATAGACAGATATAGATGTACACACACGCATATATATATATATATATATATATATATAAAGAGAGAGAGAGATAAAGATTGACAATGGAAGGTTGGGAGTATCCATTCTGATAGTCATTCTTACCGTTGTCTTTGGCAGCAGCAGCAAAAACCGTATTTAATATTTTTTTGTTGGGGGGGGGGACACGCTTCCACCGGGTAATGCCGGTTAGCTGTTAGTTATACATACACACATATCGTAAAAAAAATTAAAAAAAACGTAGATGCGTTGTGGTTGGTTATCAATGATGCTC
The DNA here is from genome assembly GCF_053919585.1 of Euprymna scolopes. Lineage (NCBI taxonomy): Eukaryota > Metazoa > Mollusca > Cephalopoda > Sepiida > Sepiolidae > Euprymna > Euprymna scolopes. The sequence goes on along the minus strand of NC_136499.1, from coordinate 28,981,320 downwards.
TGACTTCACTGTTGGTTTTTTGAATCATCAAATTTGTTTCACCAGCAACTCGAACATTTTTCAAAAGAAAAATGTCTTTGAATGTGACATCACGCTAAGCACTATATTAACATTGAGAACAGAATGTACTTGTCAGAAGAAAGATTATGAAGGAATACAAGGTAGTTATTTACTTGTTACATGGAGTTTTAAAAAACAGACTTTTCTTTTTTCTTCAGAGAAAAGTAAGCAAAAAAAAAAATAATAATAATTTATAGACTTGTTATAACATTGTTCTTTAGCGCAAACAGTTGAAAACTAATGTTCGAAAGAGTAATACCCGATTAATATATATATATATATATATATATATATATATATATATATATTACAACTATTACATAACCAACTTTAGATATGAATTTCAAAACCAAGCTGAATCAAAATAGATGGTACACATCTAACAACCTCAGAATATATACTCAGAGAAGGTATTTATTTATAACGCTAATATATTTGTATTATCTGAACAAGTTATTTGTTGTTGTTTCATGGTTTATCTTTTCTTCTAAAGTGCTTTAATATATTCCTGAACGATTTTATACATTTAAATAAAAATTCAAATTGACAAAGAAAATAAAACGGTTATTTCGTAGATTTTCTTCAATAAATTGCTAAAAAGTAAAGAAAGGCCGCCCCCCCCCTATCTTGAACCAATTCAGCTCTGATCGGAATTTTATATCTTTAAACATCATCTCTGTCCCAAAACTTGATATATATATATATATATATATATATATATATATATATATATATATATATATATATATATAATAGTTATTTGGTCTGTACAATTGAAAGATGTTTACTTCCATCACTATGTAGATTAGATTTCAATTGGTTAAGGGACAATTTTGGATGCTTATTAAAATAGATATAAAAAGAGAAAAAAAATAAGTAACCATGTAAAAAGTGTTCTCGGTGATTCTTGTTCCTATTTCAAGGAAACCTAATAAATGATGCACACAGGTTGGATACAAAATTACTTGTGGGAATTACCGGTGAAGATTATCGGTTTTATGCCACCCCCTTCAGTTATTTTGTTCTTTTAGGAAAATTACACGTGCTCCTTGGATCAATCGTTCATTCACAGTAATAAATCGTTTCCAGCACACTTCCTTTAGCATGATTTTTTTTTTTTTTTTACTTTTTCTTTGTTTTTTATCGTTCCTCATTAACCCTGTGTGTATCTGCGCGCGCGTGTATATATATAATATAATATATATAATCAAGTGGATAGTCCTGTCCACTTATTTCGTGCTTCTTTTTTTAAATTAAATATTTTTAACTCTTTTTCAAAGGGTTTTTTAATATGTTTTATTAACTACTTGTTCTTATTATTAGCTCTATCTCCTATTTGGTTTTATTATCGAGCTTTTACCCCTGGTTGAGATTACTTTATAAGTATTAACTCTTCAATATGTATAATATACTTTAGTTTTGCCATCTTGGATTATTTTGGTAAACTTAACTGTAATTCTTATTTCATTTTATATATATATTTATATATGGATACCTTGTTTGTTCATTTCTGTTCAATTATTTGGTTGGAATGGATTTATGTAGGACATTGTTATATCTTTGCTGATATTATAAAAAATAATTTTCAGCTTTCTGCCACACTAAGATACACAAACATCTTATATTTAAGGTAAAGTCGGCCCTGCCCTTCTACATTCGTGCTCAATAGCTTCGATAACAAAAGTCACATACGTAAATGAATGTGCTCTAAAAAATTCATGACACTTGTGTATGCTTGCCGTAAATACCTCCAACTAACCGGACAAGCAGCAAAATCCCACCCTTCACTGTAGAGATTCCTAGATGCCAAAAAGCCTTCTAATCTAATAGCTTCTTCCTTCAGACTGTTAGACTTTGGAATTCCCTCCTGGCTTTTTACTTCCCTAACATTTTTTTTTCTTTATCAAGCCATGGTCATAAAACTATTAGCAATACACAGAGGCTGCCTAGCTAATTAGTGAATGCATAAAAACTTAGGAATATCACGATAGTTAGACAATATAGATCTCCGAAAATGTGGCAGTGATACATATTAATTCACACAATTCTGAGGCAGCATATTCAGGACGGCAGAATACAATGCAAAAAGAGATGACCAGTACACCTCTAAGCAAACACCAGTGTGATTATGTACTGACATGCAGAAGTGTAATGCAAACCGACATTTCGTTTCTGAACTCATTACATGGTATTCATGTAGATATGGTCCCAAATAAGTCCCTTACGTGCAAATGGCACTGTATCTTGTTTAGGAGTGAAAGAGGGTTTTTTTTGTTTTTTGTTATCTGTTCAGTTGGTGATTTCTTCCACATATTTGTCTCCGTTGTTAGTAAAAGAAATGCTACTTTTGATTGCTTTTTAGAGTTCAATCCGTAATCCTCATCAATATTTGCTTTTTCTTTTTTTATGTGAGGAGGGGGCGGGGCTTCATTCCTTATTTCATATGTCCTCTTCCTTATATACACTGAGGTAAAAAGTTAATATGTATTTATATAGGGTATGATTACATTTAGCACGTTATTCGGTAGCAATTTGTGGCAATTATGGGTCCCTAGCATCTTGTTTATTTTATTTATTTTTTTTTTTACACAATGGTCACCACTTATCAAGGCCCCGAAGCCACTCAGGGATCAGGGTTATTGCAAGTACATTACGTTAGTGTGGAGATTTGATGAAGTGTTTACTTAAGGGGGCGGTTCATTAGGAATTTGTTAACGTTGGACTTGAACACATCCAAGTTGTAGTCAGGAGGGAAGCAGGCAGACAGAACAGAGTTCCACAGGTGTGCAGTTCTAAGAAAGAAGCTTTGTTCATGGAATCCACGTTTTGATTTAGGCACAGAGAAAGAGTGGGGGAAATTTTTCACAGTGGATTCGGCTAGATGGGTGTTTTTCGTGAAAGATTGGCGAGTGGGGACCAGAGATTGGAGTTCAAACGAGCACGATAAAACAAGGATAGGCTCGCAACGTCTCTTCAGTGGGAGAAAGGTTGCAAGGTAGAGAAAAGGGCATCCCCCACTAAGCCACAAAGTCTATTTTGTACTCTGTCAAGGCAGGATAGGCTGTTTTTAGCAGCTCCTGCCCAGATATGGCAGCAGTATTCCATCCTTGGACGTACTTGGCTTTTATATGTGTAACATACTTTTGCTAATACATTTTTTTATATTGTATAATGTGTTTGTCTTTCTTATTACTAGTCTGGAACACTACAACAGTATTTTTAACTATTAATCATAACAGAATGAAGATAGTACATTTGGAATTTAAACAGCGGTTAGGCATTTCAAATCTAGATGTTGGTATACCTACTTTGTCTGAAAACTTTTTAAATTTGTTCTCTGATCAGCTGTTCACTTTTGGCAGACTAGTTGATACTCACTTGACCTTAGAACAAATCTAATCTATATTTCAGCTCATTTACTCGTTTGTAGAACTTGAAGCTTTTTTTTCTTGAAATGTTCATGTTTAGATGAAAACTGTTTGGTGCAATGCAACGTGATTGATGACTCTGATAACATTACAATCCGTAACAAATTGTCACGTTTACAAATGTTTTCGCATCTTTACACCCATTTTCTTTGTAGTTGCGCAATTGTAAAGCTGTAAAGATTGTATCTTTTTGATTATTAATAGCTATACCTATCAAACTTTGTATCACAATATCAGGCTGTCTGAAGGGGTTCCTGATCTAAAATGCCTCAAACATTGATTATTGTTTTTTTTTCTTTTCCTTTGCAAAATTCAATCATGTTTTGCAAAGTAAAAAAAAGAAAAACAATTTTTCACTATAAAAATCCAAACCAAGAATTTTGAATAAATATTTGAAAATATAAAGAAAGAGCATATGACTGGATTTTTACATTGAGTAAATGAAAAAGGGTTGATTATGCCGTAAAACAAAACAACTATACCCTGCAGAATTTGCACAGAGTAAAGATATTATGACGAATAATGTGGTTGGTAGTGACAGTGATATTAATATGTAAAGGATTCTTATAAATATAATTTAATTTTTTACATCTGGTATCTTGAACTCTGATTACATTTTGATTTATTTTTTATCTTTTTGTGCATATATATATATATATATATATATATATATATATATATATTCAAGTGTAATCACCATATTCCCTCTGCTTCACTTTTTGTTATCAAGTAAGATCTTTGACTTGCTTGCAATTTCATCAAATACTTTTGCATGCAAAATCCGATTCCTCATTTTGCTAATTCCTACTCTCTGATGAGAAGGAAAGTATTTCTTCGAAATTCCGCGGATTAAGGACTATCCACTTATCAAGTGTTTCCTTTTCAGATTAAATATGTTTTTAACTCTTTTTCAAAGTGTTTTTTAACATATTTTATTAACTGATTCCTCTTATTATAAGCTCTATCTCCTATTTGGTTTTATCAAGCTTTTACATCTGGTTGAGATTACTTTATAAATATTAATTGAAATATGATCTGAATTAGAAATTATACTTCACCATTCTTATCCTGTTTTCAAAGATGTGAACACTGTCTCAATGTTATGTTGAATGGAAACCCCCACCGCTTCGATTAGAATCACTTGGAAAAAAAATCCCTTACCGAGAAGGTCAATTAAATTCTAAGTTTAAAATCTGAGTCTTTATATCTCCCCTTTATAATTAAGAGATCGTTTTTCAATGACTTAATGTTTCCGATCAATACATAAATGTTTGATGCTACCAGATCAGGCCGTCTGAAGATATTGGCTTCCAACAAAAGAATAATATCAATATTGATGTTATTGCTTTTTTTCTTTTCATTTGCAAAGTTCAATCATGTTCTGAAAGCCAAAAACAAACAATTTTTAGTCACGTGCAAGCGACTCTGTAAGTCACTCCGTCGGTCGATTGGTCGGTCGGTCTGTCGATAACACTTTTGTGCTTGGCCTTTTTGGTTAAGATCAAAGGTCTGTTGTTAATAGATGCTGTTCTTAGCTTTTTAAGCTTTTCTTGGCCTTTTGGCCAAGATCAAAATGTATCTGTTCTTACTATATGCTGTAACTACATGTTTGTAACTTTGTGATATAAAGTGGGGGATCACTTTTCTGTAGTAATTTTATGTAAAATGATCACCCACTTTACAACCAGTCAGTCTCAAAGCCATTCAAGTTGTTTTTGAAGGATTCAAGTTACTTTTTAAGCATTCAAGTCATTCTTAAGGTCATTCAATTCATCCTTAAGTTCATTAAAGTCATTCTAAGTCATTTACTTTTTATTTATTTAAGTCATTTCATCCTATTTTTCGGTCATTTTAGTTTATCTTTAAGAATTTCATGTCAATCCTACATTCATGCATTACACGAGAGCATGCGACTAATGGCTATCGGCCTTGTTCTTCACAAAACAAATAAACCAAACACCATGAATAAATATTTGTAGATATAAAGAACTTGAAGCATAAAATTGCTTGATTCAGCATTAAATAACCCCAAAAGAGTTATGTCGTAAAATAATCAACATAAATATTTGTGGGGAGTTCAATACATAAATATTTTTGAGTGGGAGATACTGGTTTACAATCCATAAATATTTGCAGGAATCACTTTTCAAAAACTGATTTATCTAAAATAGGTTTGGGGAGATTATGATTCTGTCTCAAAAAAAAATATACACCTCAACTCCTACACCTATTTGCTTTATTTTCTAAAACCAAAATACAAAATACTCTTGAGCAGTCGAAGATAACCCTACCAAAGATTTTTCACATACTTTTGACAAATTATTGTAAGATGTTGAATGAAATGTTGAAATGAAATTTAAATTGAAAATGTTTTTTTTTTTTTTTTTTCAAGAATAATATTGATAGTTCTAAGCTGTTCTTCATTTCTCCTTCAAAATGAAAATTCGACTTCAGAAAAGTTTAATTGTCAATTTCCCCAATTCTAAAATGATTTTAATGTTGAATGAATAAGCGGTATTGATCCAAATTTCACACATTAATATGAATACATTGCACCTTGCCCCCCCCCCTCCCCGGTCAATGTATTTAAGGTTTCTTTTTTAATTGCTATACTTGCTGAGAGATTATAATTATGTGTAATCTATAATTTATTTCTATTAGTCTGTCTGTTTGCCCATTCCACTTTTTCTTGGAAACTACTAAGCTGATCTGGCTAGAATTTTATATGGATCTTTATAAGGTACAGAAAACTAAGTATTATAGTATCCGTTTTATGCATAGTAAAGGATTGGTAATAACTAGCCTAGGTGCCTGGCGTTGCCCGGGTGTTTGGAGGTGTGTGTAGAGCAAAGAAAAAAAAAGTGGTAGTAGGCTGGCAGGCAGGCTCAAAGTGTGAAAAGAACGTGAAAAAAAAAAAAACGTAATGTCTTTGCTGTTGCATCCATTGCCAAACCGAAAATTGCGAACGTTTAAATTAAGGCTAGTCAGTTGTAAAGAGGCGGTGATTTTCGAAAATATTGGCAAAAAAAGCGACCCCTTCTTGTAGAAAAGTGCCCAGTTGAGGATGAAGGAATTAATGGTTTTAGCCAATTTTTTGATGTTTATTGTCCAAACGATCGAGCTTCAAAATGATATCGATCTTGTGAAAATCCATAGCCTCTGTCGAAAGTTTTAGGCAGACATACATTTAAACAGCCAGATGAGATTTACACTGAAAAATGAGCACAAATTTAACCATATTCAATCATAAAACACTCCTCAGTTAACAGGGTATAACTTTTACCTGTTTTTAACAGATTAAAAAGTCTAGTCTTAGAAATTATATTTCTTACTTTCCTTATAAACTGAATATAAATTATTTTTCCTAACAAAAATGATTTACATTCAGTTTATAAAATGTTGATCACATAATATACCATGCTGCACACAATCTTGGATATTATGTGATCAACATTTTTGTAGGAATAATATTCAAACATTGAAAACGCTGTCATTGTCATAAGAATGTATTTTATTGACCAGCATCAATAATATATTAAAGGTGTATAGTCGGTTAAAGAAAAAAAAAGAATAGCTCTCTTAACTCTTGAGCTTACTTTTAAAAAAGCTGAGTCAAACTCTCAACTCCTAAAACTTTGATTGTTTGATCCCCACTGATCAGTTTTCATATTTGCTTGGCGTGGGGCATGAAGCAGGAGTGTACACGGATATTGAGGTGGATAATAAAATCGATTACACAAAATTCCAAGTCCAGTTGATTCTATTGCTTTCACTCACACTGTAATACTTTAGGAAAGGTATACATTCCTACTCCACAATATCAAAATGATTGCCTGTGTTTAATGAACCTTTTTCAATGGTAATTTTTCTGCATTAAATAGCCCCCCCCCCCAAAAAAAAAAGCAGCAGTAACAAACATTTATCGCATGTTAGCTATGCTTGTTATTAAGTCATCTGTCTTTTCTTTTTTTTTTTTTTTTATTACATTTTCACCCCAAACAAGGCACATTGCCGTTTTGGTGTAGGGGGCTACTATCAGGAGCCCCAACTACTGGGGCACTATGTAGGGATTTGGGCAGCAGGATGTCTGTTCACGTTACACTTGAAACTCTGCACGTCAATACAGTTGGGGAAGCAGGGACCTGGAATGGAATTCCAAAGTCTAGCGGTTCTGGGGAAAAAACTACCGGAGTAGAAAGATCTTTTACATTTAGGGATTTCTACTGTGTGGGGATAGGATTTAGCTGCCTGTCGGGTTGGTCGAGGGTGTTTACGTCGTGGGGGGCACAAGTGCTTGCAGTTCGTCTGAGCATTCACCATTAAAATACTTGTAGAACAGGCAGACGGATGGAACATTTCGTCGATGGGACAGAGGCTGAAGCTTAGATGCCAGTTGAGGGCCTCTCAGATTGGTGACTCTCCTTTGAACTTTGTCTAGGAGCAAGAGACTAGTAGCAGATGCACCAGCCCAAATATGACAGCAATACTCCATACATGGGCGAATGGTGGCCGTATAGAGATACAGGGTACTTTTGGGTGTTAGTAGTTTTCTAGCATGGTAGAGAGAGCCTACCTTCTTCGCAGCTGCCCTGGCAATGCTTTCGATGTAATTGTTCCAACTTCTGTTTCCTGTGAATGTTAGGCCAAGGAGTTTGAAAGATGTACTCTCAGATAAAGAGTCGTTGGCCATTGCTATTGGTGGTAGAGAAGTACATCAATTTACAGATCGAATCGAGTTTTGTTTAGTAAGTCCCAAAATTGTTCTAAATTAATACATGATGATATATGTCCCTAGAAAATAATCAATGAAAATAAAAACAATTTTTTTGTCATTAGTAAGCAGTAGTTATCTTTTAAAAAAAATTATTGTTCAATCTGCTAATTTTTACCGACTGCATCTCTTAAAGCAATAAATTTGCAGTGACTCCAACACAAAAACTTTACAGTCTTGATTTTTTTTTAATAATATTCCTCTGTCAGCATGCAATAATTGAATTTTTCGTTTTTTCCCCTCTCCTATCTTAGGTGAAAGTTTATGCCTTAAAATATTTTTGACAATAAATCATGCCTCTTGTATTATACTCAAATGTTTATGGTAGATTGCACTTATTTGCTTTATAAATCTAAAAAAAATTGAAAGTTAAAAAATTAATCATTTTTGTTGATCTTGTGAATCTATGTATTAAAAACATCTTTATTTTTGTTACATATTAATACTAAAAATATTAAGATTTCTAATATGGTCAAAGACAGCAATGCCATTATTTTGCAAAGATTGTATATACTTTTTTAATTGTTTACTTTTTGTATATATGTTCAGTGTGAAAGATATTTTAGTTTTTTACTAGAAGGCTTGTTAGTAATTATTTTGAAGTCAAAGGTGTATTTTAGTTACATAGAATAAAATTCGACTACAATGAAGAACTGTATAAATGTGTAGTGAAGGCAAGAGATAAAGGTGGATGGCAGAAGACAGAAAATAGTTGACAATTTTAACTATGAAGTGTCCAGGCTTCATAATGAATATTCAATCTACATTAGATGGTTCACCTCTAGCAACCAAATCACTAGCCAAGTTAAAATAAGTTGACCCAAAACAAAAACGGCAACAATCCTATTTTCTAATTCCTGACATTAAACTTGCGTCTCTTTTCCACAGTTACATTTTGGAGAGAGAGGATGAGGAGGAGGAGGTCAGAGTAATGTCATTCTCTTGCGTTGAATTTGGTTGACATTAGCATTTCCAGAAGCAAATGTTCACCGTTTCTGGTAACGGGCAAAGTAAACGTGTTTTATTTGGATTGATTGCTCAAGATTTTCATAGAAATTCTTTTTTATTTATTTATTTTTCCTTTCTTACAATGCAACAAAAATCATTTGCATTTTTTGATTACTCAAAAAACACGGACAGTATTGTCATTTCTTGTCTTTGACTATCTGTCTGAAAAACGGTAAGGTGATATTTTAATTATTTACACATTTTAGACTGTCATACTTGTTACAATGTTTTAGCTGTTTCACTCTTGTGACTTCTTTAGCATCTTTTACCATAATAACTAATATACGGCACAGCCACGTTGACACACCAGTTCTTGCAAGATCACCAGTTAAGCAATGATGAGCCTGGCCAGTAACAACAGATGGGTGACGGTTTCGGAATGCTAAGCTCTCCGCTTATTTTGGCATTGTTTCCAATTGTCCTGAGCTTATATATACTTGTAACTCGAATTAAAACAGTGCAGACTCAGGAGAGGTATGGTTGGAGATTGTACAACTGTTGCCACAATAATTTCATGTACAGACACACTTCAGTGGGTAATCCATAGTCTGAAAAGACTGAACGAAGCCGTTTTAAGGTTGGCTAGTTTGCTTTATACTATAACTCTTAAATCTTCTTTTAAGAATAAAGAAAATGATACATTTTGTATTCGTGTAATTTACATAACCTACAACACAACCATATTGACTTACTGGATCTCATTAGATCAGCAGAGTTAAGCGATATTGAGCTTGGTTAGTACAAAACGAGTGACTATTTGGGAATACCAGAAACTGTATGTAGGAGAACTATGACATACCTGCTTTCAGAAAATCTTATCAAAATCAATTTCTCCATGTTACTATGGACTGCTTATGAATTTAGCATTCCCTAGAAACTTCCTTCTTTAAAAGAAACCGCTCAACCCACCCAGGTTGAATGCAGCAACAAATGATGAAATTTTTACGCAATCTTTTTTTTTTTTTTTTTTAGACAGAAAAGAAGCATTCTATTGCAGCATATTAATAGGATGACCATTTGCCAGAGTACAACCATGGCCCTGAAAGTTTATCTATCTTTCTCCTACAAAGAAAGCCTAAAAATTTTGCAGGTTATTTAAATTCTATGACTTTGATAACAAACCAATGCTGTATAGTCTGTAATTTATATAAATCTATATATATATATATATATATATATATATATATATAATAAACCCAAAAACCTAAAACGCATTCTTACCTCATCCAAACTCAATCAAGACGCAACAAAAGGAGTCACAAAATGCAACAAACAACGATGTGGAGTCTGCAACATAATATTAGAGGAAAACACATACACATTTGCGAACCCCATACAAACATTCAAAATTAAAAAAAACCTAGATTGCACCTCAAAAAACGTAATCTATGTAATAAAATGTCCAGCATGCGATAAATCCTACATAGGCGCTACAAAAAACCTTAGTAATAGAGTAGCCCTACACCGATCCAACATCAAAATTGCGGAAAATAGACACCTACATGTATCACAACATATACACGCATGCAGTGGAGGCAGATTCGAGATAATGCCCATCTTCCAAACTGACAACTACTTCTACTTGCTAACTCAAGAAAAAAATTTCATAACAAAGTTTAATCCCGCCTTAAACGTCTCTCCATAATTATACACATAAATAGGCAAAACACAAAATACACTTACACGCATGCATGCTTGGGTAGGTGTGCACCCTCACACACGAAACAACAAAAAAGCACAATAAGGCACACGCACACTTTCGCGGGTGCGCGCGCCCATACCCAGTACAGTACCATTTCTCTTAACTAAACAAACAACTAGAAATTAAACGTATGTATGTGTGTGTGCGCGCGCGTGTGTGCGTGTGTATATGTGTATGTGCGTGGGTGTACACATATGATTGTGTATGCGTGTGTGTATAATTATATATCATCTGTTATCTATGCTACATCTTGTTTGTATATATACGTGCACTTATGTTTGGGTGACCGAATCCATGTATGCATATGTGCATGGATTGGAAAGGAAACTCCAACCAATATATACATAAGGTGGGATGTATGAATATGTATGTGTGTGTGGGATTGTGAATGCATGTGCCCATATATATATATATATATATGGGTGGATGAGTGTATACACATCCGTATGTATGTGTGTATGTATGTATATATACATATGTATGCACATGTATGAGTGGGTAAATGTGTTCGTGTGAATATGGATATACGCGTATGTGTGAGCCCCTGCATATGTCTGTGTGTGTGCATGTGTGTGTGTATGTGTATGTGCCTACATAGTATGTGGATGTTTGTGAGTGTATGTGCACATACATATATGTGTGTACATATATGTGTGTATGTGCGTGTATGTGTGTGTATATATATCTTCTACCTATTATTCTCCATCTTACTTGTGTGTGTGTGTGTGTGTGGGTGCGTGTACATATGTCTGAATGATTAAGCGCATATATACATGCGTGTTTTGGTAGGAAAAAAAAAAAAAAAATATATATATATATATATATATAAAATATATATATATATATATATAAAATAAAAAAATAAAAATAATTGTTAGCGGTGGATGTATGCGAGTGCGTGTGTGAGTGTGTAGGTGGGTATGTATATGTGTATATATGTATGCTCCTACATATATTTCTATGTATGTACGTGTGTGTATGTGTGTGTGCCTGTGTGCACGTGTACATGTACATGAATATATATGTATGCGTATGGGATTGTGTGTGAGTGTATGCTATACATGGGGAAAGAAAGTCTTTAAAAAAGAACCCTAAAGAAGCCATAAAAACCTTCACCATATGGACTAAAAAACACTCTTTGAAACTAACTTTGACCGGTCACAGTAAAACACTTACAGCTGGAGACAGAACGTCTAAACACTGAACACACGCATCGCACCACTATGAAAAACATATTTGATATCAGCGGAGGCATATCCACAAACTCCCATTTTAAAGAAAAACTTTTTACGAAAATATCTGAAGAGAGCACACCCTAAGCTCGAAACGCGTTATAAAAATATTTTAAAATAAAAATATGATGAAAACCTTTAAAAAAAACCCACAATTGTTGATGGCTACACTCTTTTAAATATATATATATATATATATATATATATATATATATATAAAAGCGAAAACGTGTGTATGTATGTATGTTCGCTTTTTGTGTATGTCTGTAAAAGCCTTTTTGTCACTGAACTTCTCGGCCGGCTCCTTCCTTAAAACTTTTTATATCACGTCTAAATAATAATATCTAAGAGTTAACGAGGGTCGCCTGTCTATTTAATTTGCTCGACTTTGAAAAGATAAATATTCAACATTTTTTGATCGTCGCATGTGCATTAAGCTTTTTCGTATAATAAAAGCAAAACTAATTCTGGCTGCATTTTTCCGAAAATGTCCGAAAGCAATCAGCTTTGATCAGTGTGGAATTTTTCCTTATATCAAACAATTGCTATTCAATTTGGACAATCCCCTTTTTATGGGGAGCTGGTTTTCCCCCACAACATCTTGGGGAAACAAAAAAAATAAAAAATCCTACCCTGCAGTAAATAAAATACTGTCCCCGCAGTCAAAATTGACCTCATTAAAAACGGGCACCTGCCAACTTTTAATATTTAAATAAATTCAAACATGTTTCCGTTACTGTTTTTTTTTTTTTTTTCCCCACACTTTGATTTCCAATTTCGACTCAAGGGTTCGGGTTTGATTCTTCATACTTACCTACACAAACTTTTTTTAATTATTTTACCCCCTCCCCCCCTTGACACAAACACCCACGTGTTTTGATTTACCCAAAACCACACACACCTCGAAATACCCGGGCAACGCCGGATACTCCTGCTAGTCAATACTAAATCTTTAAAAAAAAAAATAAATAAATAAAAAGCAACAAATTTAAAAAAAGGAAAGGAATACTATAAATTTTGCAACCTTTCATATTTTCTACAGAATAAGAGAGGGCTATTACAAGTTGTCAGTAAGTATGACTATTGAATGAACATTTGCGAGATAATGACCATGGCTTTTGAGTTGTATATGTTTATTCTTAAAATAAAACAAGCTACGAGATTCCGGGGTTTATATAAATTTTACAACTGGGCAATACTGGGTAATCAGCTATCTCATGTTTTGAATATAAATCACCCTTACATAATCTTTTCAAATAAGTTGAAAGTAATTGAAAAGAAAATAATTTTTTGCAGCAATGCAAATTATGACGTTCAGTAAAGAGCGTCCGAATATTTGTGTTTGAAACCCTCTAAAAACCTTATGTTGATTTCATTCTCCTATAACTGATGCACTTGTCCAGGAGCAACAAAAAGAAAAAAAAGTGTGGGGGGGGGGTTTAGAAGGGTGGGGGCTGAAACTCTGTACATATGTATATAAAATGGCTGGGGGTCATTTTATATGGATTCATTGTAATCGAAGCTTTCTAAGTGATTCAGGAAATTGAGGAAAAAGAAGAGAAACAGAGAGTAGGATCTCCTTTCCAAATGACCAGCATGGACTGCGTGTGCATACATTAGAAGTGCGCATGTGCATATATCTTGTCCCTGCGTGTCTGTATGCAAGTGTACACAAGTGTATGTCTTGTCCATTTTGCTTTTGTGTGCAGCATGGTATTTTAAAGCCGTTAGCAAAGATAATCTCAATGTGCTTGGAAAACCGACATGTTTCCATTGCATTTCACGTGCTTACAAACACTTGCAAACCAAAGCCTCCAGGGAATGCGAGGGGGGGGTGACAAAAGTAATTTTGTTGGGAATTTGTACAGAACTTTGCTGGACAACGAAGATGATAATAGGTTTCACTGTTGTGTGTGTACTTATTACAAATCTATACATATGCACCGTTCGTTTCTATGGAGTTTTATTAAAAACGTGTCTATTTTATATATATATATATATATATATATATATATAATCTTTGGCTGCCTTCTCACTAGAATAGGAATTTATATGTAATTTTATACTTATCTATCTATCTTTCTCTCTCTCTCTCTCTCTCTCTATTATTATATTATTATATATATATATATATTCATAACAAGTCATTATTCAAGCACGTCTGATTGAACACGACAGTTATTCTTTTTTCCAATTTTTTTTTAGTATCTTTTCAATTCACTGAGCGGTCTTTATTTCCGCTGGTATATTGTATATTATGATGCCTAAAATTTGTTGTTCAGCCATATTATGTATTGGATATACCAATAGAAAGCGCTTGAGAAGAGTATGGATGAACAACAACTTTTGGGCACCATAATATACAGCATACCAGCTGAAATAAAAAAGACTGCGGGGTGAATTGAAAGATATATATATAACACGCACATACACACTATCTAAATACTACTAAAACTGTGGACCTTGTTAGCTTTTTTTGCTAATCTCTGTGCACATTGGATGGTGTCATTCATTGAAGTAGAAGCCGTCTGGAAGGTCTCTTATTACACCATAAAGGTAGTAACGAAAGGATGATACTATTCATTAAAATAGGATACAGGTGAATTTTGACATTTCAGGTCATGGTTTGTCTATAAGGGCAATAACTGTTATATGTAAGTATTCAGACGATTATTGGAATTGGACAAATTTGTGTCTATTTTCGATGATTCCTTTAATTATCTGTTTTATTTTATTTTTTAAAACAAAATCTTTCATTGCTGGTAGTAATAATAAAATCAATATTTATCGATTTCAAACAACCATTAAAACTAAAATCTATAGATCACTCCTCACAAATGTTTTTATGCACATTTAAGATGCATTTTTTATGGTAATCAGGACAAAATAATTTTATAATTAAATATTCAGGGATTTATAAATTAGAATCTGTCATTGTCTTAGAATCAGGGAAAAATATTGGATCGTCCCATCACTAATATATATGTATATATATATATATATGTATGTGTGTGAACGTGTCTGTACATTTCCCTATGCAATAACTCTGTCAATTTTAAGTCTACAGACTCGAAATTTGATATACAGCGTATTGAGATTTGGGAAAACCTTTTAATCCGTTTCTGGCCAGAAATTTGGCTGTTAAGGGGTCAAAGTTGATTTGACCTTTGAGAACTCTACCAAACTCCTCCACCAATTTTGGGTCTAAACACTTGAAATTTTAGATATAGGTTCCTTGGACATGGATCTAACTTAATAACTTGATTTGAGGCCCAAACAATAAATGTTAAGGGGTCATAATAGGGGTCAAAGTCTAAAAAAATTGAAGGCTTTTTTCTTTTCTTTTTTTTATTTTATTTTTTTTGCTTAACATACACCTCCAAACACCTGGGCAACGCTGGGCTGAAATGCTAGTGTGTGTGTGTGTGTGTGTGTGTGTGTGTGTGTGTGTGTGTGTGTGTGTGTGTGTGTGTATATATAATCTCAAATGTGTGTGTGTGTGTGTGTGCACTACTCTGGCATGAAATGTGAATTCACCACTGTTAGAATTTTTGCAAAGATTTTTTTTTCTATCTAATCTGATAATGAAACTGTTTGGCTTCATGGGATATACTTTCAAATTAATTAAAGAATTTTTGATTAAAAAATCAAGATCGTTTTTGTTTTTTTTGTTTTTTTTAGCATAAAGTAGAGACACATTATGGAATCATGAGATCTGTTTGGCTCTGAAATAAAATTAGTTCGTTTCAGATTTATACTTAATTTATATTTTCATCAAATAAAAACTTTTGCTAGAAACCATCTGATATTCAGTTTGCATGACATTTCAGTAATGTTTATACCATCTGCAAACGTCCTAAGTATGATCTTAAATTATATGTCATTACTAGGCGTGTGACAACAGCATATTCTTTTCATTGTTTTGATTCTTGAGTATATATACGTTAATATCTTTTGTTTTTTTATATATTCTCGGCTAATTACTGTGTCATATATATACTTGCGAGTATAAACAATGAAAAGAATATTCTGTTGTCACAGCCCTAGTCATTACTAATGTAGGTGTTGATTTGAGGAGTATAGTGTCATTCCCTAATTGCTGTTACTCCTTAATCCTTTCTGACTTGGAGTAATATCTGTCAGGATTCCACCTTTGGGTTAAATAGAATCTGTTTTGAGCTATTGCCTTAAATTAAACAGTTGTACACACCTTAATGTACATTATGACTAATTTAATTTGATGCTATTAGGATGTTTACAGACAACTTTTGACAAAATTACTTGAAAAGAATCATGTCATCAAATAAAACTACTAAATAAACATTTCCCTGAATATCCACACGTTTTGTTTAGATGTTAACCATTACCTATAAGTACAAAAACGGACCATAACTCTCTTGGAACGTTTACATTTGTTTGGTTGTCGTAGACCACAGAGATTTATCTTGGTCATTCCCATTTAGTGCTATGGAAGAGTTACTGCTTGCTATTAATTTCCCTAAATGGCTAGTGCTAGAGAAATATTGCTCTGCCAATGAAACCATCAAACTTCTTGGAAATACTTTCTAACCTCTAGTTAAGCTAAAGGTAAGAAATATTGATCTTATGTTGAAGATTGAATTCACTACTTTGAGTCTTCCTCATCTAAACACCATTTCGAATGGGCAATACAATTTGTATGAATATTAAATAAGTGCACTCTTCTCTGAGTTACTTAGAGACTCTTTCAACCAGAGTTGTGTGAAATGTCTTCTCGTGTATGCACGCTTAAATAGACATATTTACGCATGTTGCATTTCTTGATGAATCGTTGATTTATAGTTGGTCTGCATTCTCATTATTACCAGTCTTACACTTGTGTGTCCTTTACAAATCCTCTACTGTAGGCACATATTGTGCCACCTATAAAACGTGCCTGGTAAAAGATTCCAGAAATTATTATGGTCTTAGAATTCTCATTAAACACAGACATTTGCGTGTGCATGTGTTGATGTATTTAATCTAGCGATCAACACATTTTATTACCAGATCAGTGCATATTTTATTAAGCCATCCTCCAAATGAAAATTCTTTAATTATAAATCTGATTGCCTATTATGTCTGTGTGCAATCACCAGATTCGGTTTAACATCTGTTTTACATGCTGGCATATATTAGGTGATGGTACGATTTACCAATTTTGTTCTACATTTCCGATTCAGATTCTTTTCAAATTTCAAAATATTTATAGGATCTTTTTTGATTACTGTAAAACTCATGCCCCGGGGTGGGGGTGGGAGCAATTTTTACCAAATATGTTATGATCTATACAATTTAGTTTTATTGGTAGTTGAAAATTAATAGCGTTTGTTTCATCAGCTAATAGCTGGGCTTAAACAAAGGTTTGGCTTATTTTTACTTTCTATTTGTTCTATATTGTGTAAGGTGGCAGATGAAAACATTAAACCTGTAGGTAGGAATGACAACAAATCTGATTGTTTAGTTAACTAGACTAAACACAAATATATTTTAAAACACCAAATAACACAAATTCCATACATTTTAGCCTGACGTGTCCTTACAGGGACAAAACATTGAAGGTTCTGTATACTTAATTGCTATATATTTTAGTAACTTAGTACCTAGCTCTTATGTATTGAACATTGTTGAAATAAATAATGAAAATCGATACATAAAATATATCTCCCTGGAACATTATAGGTGACAAACATTATTGGTTACATATGTGCATACATGTTTCAGTGGAGTCGCAATTCAGGGACAACACTTCATCAGATGAAAAAAGAATTGATTATCAATTCTTTATTGGTGTGATGAAGTGTTGTCCCTGAATTGAAACTCCACTGAAACATGTATGCACATATGTAACCAATAATGTTTGTACAATAAACAGATTATATACCAGCTCTGTCCTGCATTGAGCACTCTTTAATAATCATGCGAGTCATTGGATTTTCATCTAGGAAACCAATTGATACAACACCCTGTGTGTGTGTGTGTGTGTGTGTGTGTGTGTGTGTGTGTGTGTGTGTGTGTGTATACAGGGTGCCCACAAAGTCTGGCTACATAATCTACAGGATGCTTCCACAAAGTCTGGCTACATAATGTAGCCAGACTTTGTGGACACCCTGTATATATATATATATATATATACACACACACACACGCACATTTATTATTATATATTCATTAGCGTATAGTTTTAAACAATTATGGGAAAACTTTGTAAAGATAACGGAATTTTTAAAGTGGCTTACGAAACATTTTGTTCATTTCGCTTGTCTGGTGATTGATCCTACAAGCCCTCATCCGTCATTTGTCTGTCAAGTTTATCCACGCCTTCCAGAGAACTTTAGGATTCTTGCTTTCCTATCTATTGCTTCTATATTAAGACTTTTCTCTTTTTTTTTTAACGACACTTGAGTCAATCCACCTCTAACACATATAAAGCGCTCCCTTTCCTCAAGGTGTTTGATGCATTTTCTCTGCTTTCCAAACAATATTAGAAGGAAGACAAATCCCTGATCAATGTTTATTTTGTTAAGCCTCATTTTATCATATTGTGGTCTTATGAATATAAAAGCATGATCAGAATCTATTCATGTTGAAAAGATTCATTAAGTTGTTTGTAGTCTGAGTGAAAAACACAAAACCAAAGTTTAATTTAGATAAACTTAAAAATCTATTTAATTTCCTAAAATACCTCGTTTATGTTTTTATCTATTATGCATCTTTGAACGCCTTATTTTAATCAATATCAATTTGTCAAAATTTTAAGATGTGGATAGAGCATTCATTTTTTATACCTACAATCTTGCAGATTCGATAATAGGAATATATGGATCAAATTCTAAAGATTTCATCAGATAACCCTAAAAAAAAAAATTCATTTCGATACAATTATTTTTTAAAAATCTATTCAGTTAATTCTTTACTTTTTTACACTTGTTCTGTTTTAAAGTTGGAGATTTCACCCAACTTGATAAACATTACATTTCGCGATGGATTTATTTTTAAATCCCCTTTGAATTCTTCTTCCCAGTAAAGAAGTTAAACCTAAATTTTCTTCTTTCTAGTAAAGAAGTTAAACCTAAAGATTCTAATATATTTGTTTTTAAAGTTTAGATCTTTTATTAGTTTATTTTAAAAAAACAATTTTTTTTAATTACTAGTCAATTATTATGCATGAATTGTAAACAAAAAAAAAAGGGGGGAAAAAAGACTTTGTAAATTTTGGTGTTTAACTAAGATCGACCATCAAATTAATGGGTAGAATTAGGAGGGTTGATTATTTTCTATTTTGCATCAATGGCCATCTATCTATTTGCCTAATGTCGGTAGTTGTTTTTATTTATGGATGATAATCAAGTTACATCCTCCTAGACAAAAAATACGTCCCTCCTCCATAGACACTTTTGTTATTATAAAAAAAAAAAGAAGCTTATTAGTAACTTCAATGTTTAATGAATATAATAGATTTATTTATCACTCTTTTGATTAATTTATAAATGATGTTAATGTTTCATTTCATTGAATATGAATTTATCTCATTGTTATTTGTGTCCAAGCAACACAAATGATAACATACCGATGTAATGCGATTATTATTATCCATGAAAATCAGACTACTTTTTAGTTATGGAAAGTCATAATAACTTGTAATAATAATAATTGTATATGCTTAACTAGCTCTTCTGAGCACTAGTCTAATCAGCAGTGACAATAATTTATGTGGAATCTCAATCTTTTAGCCTTGTTCTTTTTAAACACATCTTTTCTTTCTTTTGTTGCTTTCTTTTCAACACTCACTGTTTTTCAAATTTACCAGTGCTTCTCTTAGCATCACTTAAATAACCTGTGTGTTATATTAAAACTAGCCTGGATGCACGGCGTTGCCCGGGTGCTTGGACATGTGTGTTGAACAAAAAAAAAAAAAAAAAAAAAAAGTGGTAGTAGGCAGGCAGGCAAAAGAGGAAAAGAAAGTGGTGGGGGGGGGAAGTGACACGTTAACTGTTGCAGCCATCACCAAACCGAAGTGATGAAGGTTTAAATTAAGGCTAATCAATCAAAAAGAGGGATGACTTTTGAAAATATCGGCGAAAAAAAGCAACCACTACCTGTAAAAAAGTGACCAGTTGAGGGCGAAGGAATTAATGCTTTTGGCCAATTTTTCGATATTTGCATCCAAAGGGTCGAGCTTCAAAATGATGCCAATCTCGTGAAAATCTGTCACCTCTGTCGAAAGTTTGAGGCAGACATACATACAAACATACACACACTAACAGACAGGTGAGATTTATATAATAGTCTGTAGTCGAGAGCAACCTGGAGACTCTGTTCATACACCAATATGTAGAATAGTGTCACTCCTTTCCATAGATTGATTCACTCACTCTTTTATAATGCTCAGTGTTTGGCAAGTTGGTATCAATTACCTTTTTAGTCATTGGTATGATTATCTAGGATTGAACTCTGGTCTTTCAGCTTATTAGCAAACACTTTGATTATCATGCCAAATAGGCAGTCTCTATTCCATATTCTGTGCTTATACTTACATTGTCATAATTGGTTTAGAATCATTAGACTGCGTTAATGTTTAAGAGAAATGAAGACATATTACAGTTGATTCAAACTATAAAGCTCAGATTTCCATGAATACATATTTCTGGGCATTATTATTAGATTGGGATAGTGATGAAGATGAGTTATAAATTATTTGGTACATTCGTAGTTATAAAAGTTTGATTTTCATAAATGCATGCTTGTAGGAATATTATTAGACTTGACTACTATTAAGGAGAGATGATGAAAAATGGATTGCTTACTTGTATCACCTGTAACCCTGAAAGTTTGATTTTCATAAATAAATAAATAAATAAACCTTTCATCACAAGCACCCCCCCCCCCCCCCAGCCATAATTTATGAATTGCTGAGTAAATCGAGAAATGGACGTACCCACGAGAACTTGGCTGGTTACTTGCGTACATTGATTTCACCTTGGATTTGATTATCGATGTCTCCATGAACTAATGTTCTCAATCATTAACGCCTTTTGCTTTTCAATTTGAATCATTGCTTTTGGAATCGGATGTGACATGCGCAACAATTTAACTCTCACTTAATTCTGCACAACAGATTTTCTATCTCTCAATTTGTTGTCAACTTTTATGTTTATTGTGAATTTTGTCATGATCTAATAACTTTTTTTTTAATCGTATATATTAGGTACCAAGTCTTAACTATTTTCTCTGAAAGCTCAATAGTGTCTGTGCGATCCATTCTTTACACTATAATTGAAAAATCAGTCAATATCATTTTTTTTTTTTTTTTTTTACGATACTAGTCAAATTTCTTGACATGTTCTGCCAACATGTTCCAGTAATTAGTAATTCTCTTGCTACATCACTCTTTATAATTAAAGTGTAGAAATCAAATTGTTTTGTTTGAAATATTAAATTAAAAAAAAAAAAAAACAATGTCCATGGTTATGTCGATATGTTTGCATCTTGCTGGTGTTGTTCATGAGAAAAATAATCATTTTGCTG
Organism: Euprymna scolopes; assembly: GCF_053919585.1. Taxonomy (NCBI): domain Eukaryota; kingdom Metazoa; phylum Mollusca; class Cephalopoda; order Sepiida; family Sepiolidae; genus Euprymna; species Euprymna scolopes. Next base: position 28,959,573 of record NC_136499.1, on the reverse strand, counting down.
CACACACTGATTATCTACTAGCAGGCACACTTTATGTATTCCTCCTGGTGCTACCAGGTCAGGCTGTCTGAAGATACTGGCATTAGTTTATTGCCAATAACATAGTGTAACGGTAATAAATGAAAATAGTCTAATCAGAATTTGATTTGTTAGCTTTAAATAGTATTTCTGTCTAAATTTTAAAATTAGGTTGTCATAGCCATATATTAATTAATTGGCATCCTCGGTGTTGTCGGGGATTCAATGATGGTTTCTGCGTAATCTTATCTTCAACCTAACACACTTTCTCATTTTTGTTATATTTTGATTAGTCCCCTGACAAAGGAGGGATTGGACTCCTTTGTCAGGGGACTAATCAAAAGAAAACAAAAATGATAATAAGGTGTGTTAGGTTGAAGATAGGATTATGCAGAAACCATTATTGAATCACAGACAACACCAAGGATACCAATTAATTAATATATAACTCTTGTCTGTTTGCCCGTTTGCACTTTTCTCAACTACCACCCATTAAATATTTTGGAAATTCTGCACAAACATTAGTCATGGTGAAAGTAAATTTTTGCCAGAACACATTTTCCAGGATAACTCTGGTTTGCTTCCCAGGGGGGGGGGGATTATAGGGGTAAAGTTGCCCCCCAAATCATTCATCCGTTCATTTGTTTTCTCAATAACTACGTCTTGGATTTTAAAAAAATTTTGCATAAACATTAATCATGGTGAAAGTAAATTTTTTCACTAGTTGAGGGGGACCTTGCATGTTCGGCTTGATTCTATCACTTTTAATTAAAAAATAAAGCTAAATTTTAGTTCTGCTGTTTATGTATGTCCAATGCAAATGAATATCTCACAATATTATTGCAAAGATCACTAATACTAAACCAATATCATTTGAGGAACAAATTTTTCATCTTGGTGTAGGGCTTTGTTTTAACTTATATCCTTGGACAGCTAGAGACACTGCAGATATTGTATAGATTTGCAACTTAAAGAATAAAAAGGACTTGTTACTTGGATGCGTTTACCAATCTTTGAGAAAAACCTTCCTCAGCCAGCTGCAGTCTAGACTTTGTACTCTTAGGAATATGGATAATGCATACTTGACCATTTTCTAAATTTCTCACTTAGAAAGAAAATTGTTTCCTTGAGTAGTTCGGAGGATAAAGTGGTTCATGTGTTCATCCGTATGATGTTTGTTTATAGGAATTTTGTATTTTATTTTTTTCTCCTTTATTTGCCATTTAGAAAGAATAAAAAAATGCAATAAAATAATATAAAAAAAAAGAATGAAATGGATACGATAGGAAATTTTGTGGAGTGAATGATGTAGGCAGTCTTCTTGCAAATGTTTACTTTTTGAAGCTTTTGTTGTGTTTTGTCAGAAATTGTGGATGTTCTGCCTGTCTTTGACTCCACCGATTTTGCCACCCTCCCTCACCACGGTATTAATGTGTTTGTCTTTTTGTAATATTTCTTATTGTGCTCACGGCACCTAGATACTCTTTCATCAGTCTTTTTTGAATTACCTTCTCGTGAATGCTTTGTACATTCATAACATTTTTGTCAAGGTTTATGAATTTACGGATTTTCTTTTATACCCCCCCCCCCCCACCTTTTTATAGTTGTGTCATTTCTAATATCTGAAAAGAAAAGACCAAAAAAAAAAAAAAAACTCTTGAAAAAATGTTTTTTTAAAAAATCCATTTTAGGATTTATTTTCCTCCATTGCAATATGGTTGTCAAGGAGATTGCTTTGAAGATGGAGAATATCATTATTGATTAACGTTTTTTTTTTGTATATTATCACTTTATACTTGTGTGGGTACCATCAAAATATACTTAGATTATTATAATTTTTTTATTATATATATATTAATGCCGAAAATCTTTTTTATATACATATTAATGCCGAAAATCTTTTTTATATACATATTAATGCCGAAAATCTTTTTTGTATGATGATTTTTATATAAGTATCATTAATAGACTTTTTTATGACTAGCGAGGCTCCCATAGAAGTTTTTTTTTTTTGTTTTTTTTTAATTACATTTTCTAAGAGTCCAAATATAATGAAATGCAAGAATTTTGAATAATTTCATCTAATATATGAAAAGCAAAATGTGTGTGTGTGTGTGTGTGTGTGTGTGTGTGTCGCAAAAACTTTAGACAGAGGCGATGGATGCTCACGAGATTGATATCGTTTTAAAGCTCGACCGTTTGAATGACAAATATCGAAAATTGGTCAAAAACATTCATTCCTTCACCCTAAACTGGGCAGTTTTCTACAAGGAGGGGTCTTTTTTTTCTTTTTTTTTTTTTGTTACTTTTTGCGTTGCTACTTTTGCAAATTATCGTATCGCTTGGATTGACTTTGCTTAATTTTAAAGTTCCGAACTTCCGGTTGGACTGTGGAGACATCAGCAAAGACATTGTGTTTATTTTTTCTTTCCTCTTTTCCATTATGGGTTCGAGCCTACCTGCCTACTACCAATTTTTTTTTTTCTCCACCCAAACTGCCTACTGTTGTTTCCCCACCCCCCTGCTCTCCGCTACTGCCAATTTATTATATCCTCCTCAGGGGAGGGGGGCTTATTACACCTTCACACACTTGGGCAACACCGGGTACTCCTGCTAGTTTAATAATAAAGTACAAATAAATATTTTTGTAATCATATTTTTCAATATGAAAAAAAAAATGAATAAATAAATCTAGTTAATAAAAACACAATCTATAGAAGTGTTGTTTATTATTTTTTTTTTTTTTACTCAGTTTCTGCTACTAATTTTAGGTTTTACTAAAATATCTTTAATTTGAAAAATATTTGGGGTTGTCTGCTTCACATACACAAAGAAAGCTGTACCATTACTTATTAAGAAGTGGAGTTTTGATGAATTAATTTTATTGAGTGCATCTATAATTGGTATTTTCATAGATGTGCTAAGAGAGGGCCAAGTAGAATTATATAGATAAGCTATATTTATTAAATCTTAAAGTTTTCATAATAAAAAAAAAAAAAAAAAGCGGGGGGATAAACAAAAAAAACGTTTCAAAATTATTTTAATCAATTAAAATAACGGGGAGTACTAGGTGAAAACTGGTCATTAGGATATACATCTGGATATGGCATGCAGAGTTCGTTCTCTGTCTATGATGTTTGACTTAAAAATACTAATCTCTAGTAGAGCAGACTAGATTCTAAAGTCTTTAAAGAGAAATTAGTTTGAGAGAAGAAAAGAAGTACTATTTCAGTATAGTATATCAACATTTAAAATGGCACTGTAGGGCTAATATATTTTAAAGTTTGATATTCTGTTCAGCAAAGTTACATAACGAAAAAAAAAACTTCTAGTAATATATCGATTGCTCATTGTCTTTTTAAGTTTGCACATTCGTCCTCCATTTCATTATATTTGTGGTCATTTTATGTTGGCATCCCCCTCCCTACCCTAATCTAAAAAGCTTATTTCATAATGAGGTAATTATTCAGTATCATTTAATGAGTTCAAATTGTCTGCTTATTTACCTGACAGTTTCTTTCCTTCTCCCATGTATGTCTTTGTGTTAAGAGCAAAATAAAAATAAAAACCTTCTAACGATGCATTCACTTGGGACGAGATTTGCAAAGAAATAAGCTTCTCTCTTGTTTCTATTTACTTTATAATCATTTTCTACTTTTGATCCAACTCTATTTTATTTCTTTTCAATAATCACCTGCTTTTTGACTCCATGTGCCAACTTGAGAGATTTAATCTTTGTTAAATACAGAAAATAACACCAGTAACTGTTGATCTGCTTTACCTGTCGTCTCTGCTGCATTTCTCGCCGTCTTAATGAAAATCCAAAGTTATTTAAACTGAAATAGCTAAGTTTTGATGAGATGTTGAATTCAGAGAAAATGTTAAGATTTTTACTATTTACTTGCCTTCCTATGAAGACAAAGTAAAACAGAAGGTCAATTCTAAATGCAAGGAAAATCTAGCTCCCCAGAATAAAATATTCTGGGATAGAGCGGGGGGTTGCCTCAATCTAGATGATTTTCTCCTCTGATCAAGAACAGACAAATACTACAGTTTAATCTTAGTCCCCAAACCTGACAGACAATATTTACAGGCTTCCCTCTCAAGTAAGATGTGTGCCAGGTCTATTAACATGAGTAATACCTAATCACCTAAGAGGGTGCAAAAATAACTGAGAATAAACCATCTGTATTCTCTGGTAGGGGCACCCCCAGGTGACTTGCAATTAACCAATCCTCCTTTAAAAAAGCAAATAAAGCCTTGATGGATGCACCTCTAAAACCATGCCAAACCATATCTCATTCTAACAAACCCAAAATATCAGAATAATGAGAAAATGATGAAACCATGGCTGGTATGAACCTCCAAAGTTGGCACAGATACTGCACTGTAATCACTACAACCACAGTGCCAAGTGAAGATCTGACAGGCTCAGACTTTTTAAATTTTCAATTGAGAGATGGGTGAAATATGTCTACAATCTTAAAATTGCATAATGTATTTCCATCCACATAAGTGCAGGCAGTAATTTCAGGCAATTCTGCTATTGGTAATTAGCAGAATGTTAACACTATTAATGAATAGCATGTGTTTGCAAATGAAATTTGGCCAGTGAGGGTTGAAGATATGTGTTGCATGGAAGGAACTGATATGTGAATGATATAATTGATGTGTAATGTGAGTTACAGACAGATCTGATAGACTGAGAAGATTGAATCTGGACAGGACAGGAAGATGTGTGTAGAACAGGAGACTCTGTTGGTTTGGTGAGATAGCATTTCAGTTGGCAGAAGGCCAAGAGAAACGTGAAAGAAAGTGATAAAGATTGAATTCATATTGAAATGTCCAATACTATTACTCTTTTCTTTTTTAAAATCTGGTGTTGTATAGGGGTCCATATTGGGGATCATATATCAAGAGATGACAGGGACATAAAGCGAGTACATGTAATACAGAGGTAACGATGAGGGAGACAGAGGGAGATATTTATACTGAAGGGGAGGAGACATACAGTTCTGTGGATTCTTATAACATATATTAGCGAGGAGAGAGGATGATCAGTTCTTTTTACATCAGAGAGGGAGAATTGTTACTTATGATGGAGGGGACACCTTGCTTGAAAGGGGGTTATACAAAATTTATATTAAGATGATTAACACATTACCTTCAATTGTTGAATGACGACACAAAGATAACAGTTACAAAAAAATTGATGTTTTTATTTCATTTGACCGGACGAAATGATGATGACGTCAGGAATTCAGATTCGTTTCTACATGGTTAAATGTTCTCCCTTCTCTTCTAAAGGGACTCTCCTCTGATCATGTCAACTCTTTTGGACCAACTTTGCTGACTGCTCGAACCTGTCTGCCCGACTGCCCTGATCTGACTAAAAACTAGCTCCTATATTGAAAAATTCCCTTTCTGCTATGCCGTCAGATGTGTGGTTTCAAATGTGACCAACTCACGTGGCTCAGCATACGTTCTCCAAACACACTTTCGGCAACAAAGAATTCTCACTAACCTATTTTTTTTAATTCAGTTTTCATAACAGAACGAACAATTAAATTTTTTTACAAACAAACAATATTTATTTCCAAAACAATAGCGAAATTCTAACATTCCACTTTCTGAATCCATTCTGAACCTTGCTTACAAGGTTCGAGTCTCAGCTTATCCTAATCTCATTTTCCACTTATCTAATGTCTTTCTTATTTACAAGAAAAGGGGACAGCCTTTTCTTGTAACATCTGGAAACTTGTTCCAAAAATATATTACTCTATTAACCAAAATAAAATTTAATTGTTAATATGGCATAGCAAATAAATTTCTAGATGAAGAATAGATAGGTCAAATGTCTGCCGTAGTTAAAATTTATTTTTAAAGTTTCAATAAAATCCCCCACCCCCATTCTTCTTTCTTGTAAAATAATCGTTCAAAGAAAAAAATAACATCTGGTGCTACCAGGTTAGGCAGTCCGAAGATATCGGTTTTCTGACCTAAAATGTATTAAACATTGATGTTTTTTTTTCTTTTCCCTTAGCAAAATTCAATTATGTTCTCCAATGATAAAAACAAAAACAATTTTGCTCTACGAAACAACAAAATTAAACACTGAACAAACATTTTAAAGATATAAATAATTTAAAGCTTAAAAACATTTGCCGAAAATTATTGAACCCAAAAAGGGTTGATATGCCAATAAAACAAAGCAACCAAACAGGAAAAACAATCTAAATGATATATATATAAAAAAAAAAGCTTCTCCTAGATCTGTTGTATCTTACATTGGACAACTTTCTGTATCGAACATTGGGAAGGGGGTGAGGTAAGAAATGGTTTGCTTGTCACCCCCATCCTATCTCCTTGGCATTAACTCCTGCTGATTTTTTTATCATTTATTATAACTTTTTTTCTCTCTGCGCATGAAAAAAATTGTTGAATAAATAAATACAGGTGGGATTTGAATTCCATAACCATTTCACCTATCTCCATAGCGTTGGACAAAACTGAATTTAAAGCAACCCATGGCTTGTATAAAGAAGCAGTTCCTCGTGCGTTCCGACTGAATTTAGTTGCTGTTCTTGCGAATATAGTCTGAATAATATATAATGCCTAAGCACATATTCTTATCTTGGGGGATGTTTACTACGCTTTTACAATCTCATTTCTTATCAATCATTTTCTTCACGTGAAATATTCAAGCACAGCCTTCTGAAGAAACTACTTTGCACGTACTTTGTCTCTGATAGTATTTCTGTCTTTTAACATGCTACATTTTCTACCTGCCCCTTTCAACACTTTTGTTTTTGTTTTTTTCCCATATATGTTGAATTTTTATAAGAAGATTGGTCGGTCGGTCGGTCACATTTTAGATTGAAATATAAGCTTCATCACTAAATGCTGCTAACTCAACTGTTCTACATCTACTAATCAAAGCAATGCCATATGTATATACTCTAAGTACTGTATACTATCATTTTTCACATTTTCTTTTGTGTACTGTTTTTCTTTACTTTTTAATTTATTACTTATTCCATTGGCTTCTCATTGGATTGATGCATTTTTTATGCAGCTGTCTCAGAGGCTTTGTCTGTCAGTTATTTTGTTTAAAATAACATTTTCTCTCGTTGATCATACTCAAGTTTTAAATAGCATTTTCTCCAGTCAATCATGCTTAAGTTTCAAATAGCATATCAAAATTTTCTCTGGTCAGTAATGCTCAAGTTTTGAATAGCATTTTGTCTTTGCTTATGTCTTAAATAACATTTATTCTGACCAGTTATTCTTATGTTTAAAATAAAATTTATTCTGGTCAGTCATGCTTAAGTTTTAAATAGCATTTTCTCTGGTCAATGATGCTTAAGTTTAAAATAGCCCTTTTCTGTATGTTGTTTATCTCATAAAGATTGCATTCTGCAAACATTATCTGTTTCTCTTAGTGATACTGAATATTTCGTAAATAATAATTATAGAAATCGATAACTCATTGATAATGCTTTTTTATATCTTCATGCAATATTTGTGTATTTAACCTACTGCCTCTTATCCTTATACGTTTTTTATTTTTCCTTTCAAAACTTGCTACTAGTATAATTTATTTCTTTAACTGTTTATCTGTTTATCGTCTGCTAAAACATTTATTTTGTATTCATATTCATGTTTTACTCAGTACGTCTGAATATCTTGTAAATAATGATATAAAAAATCAATATCTTGTTGATAACACTTAATAGACTCATGAGGAAAGTACTGTATAGATTTGAAAAAGGAAGAAAAAAAAATTGGTAGCAATTGATTGTTGCACTGAGAGTACTAAACTTGATGGTTACACCATCCTTCTTGGAGGAGGAGATGACTACTTGAGAACTTACTTTACACTATAATTTGGCCAGTATTCAACATTTAATGCATCGACTTATTGTAAATGTCATTTAAATCATTTTCGTATCATAGATCCATAAAGAATTTTGGCAACTTTATTGTCATCATAAAAGTTTACTCTAATTTTCTTCCTCTAAAGTTTCAACAAAAGAAAAACATGTTTTCTGACAAATTGCAGCTTAATGTTTTAGTAGATATTGTTTTATATTCTGCATATTATGAAAGCAAAATCAGTGCTAATTATATATATATATAGAGAGAGAGAGAGAAAGATGGAGTTTTATTTATTTTTATTATTTGTTAAACTTGATGTTCCAGACTCTTGACAATTCCAAGTAAACAGTATTTTTATGACAAAGAAAACAATAAAACACTAAAATATTGCCATTTCTCTTAATAATTAAAATCTATAACATATACCTAATAAGAACGCTGACTATAAAAAAGAAAGAAATGAAAACGACACTTAAGAATATTATACATTTCTTTTTATTTTATTTCTTTGCAATTTTATTAGCTTTCTATTTTATTGCAATTTCAACAATTTCATTGAAAGCTATTGTATGAAGATGAACTCAAACCTTTTTTTATTTTGTCTGGCGAGATGGAAGGGAGGAGTTGTTTTGATTTGACGATTTCAGAAATGCATTAAATATAAAATGAGATCATTACAAAATAAATACAATAGAATCCCACACGTTTTGCCCTGCAAGTTCCTTAAAGAGAATTTAAGATTTCTTTTTTTTTCTTTTTTTTCCCCCCCTTTCCCCCAACTAATCAAAACTATCCTCATCTTCATTAGATTTTGTTTGCGTTTAAATAAAATATTTTAATGGAACTGCTTCTGTTATGGATTACATATAGCAATAGAAAACCTTTCATCATAGGTCTTGGATATGACTTTAAACTATATCTGATCATGAGGCCCCAGCTTACGGGCTTTGGGGAGTGTGGAGCCACTCTTTAATTGCCATTGCTCCCAGGTCCACTGACTTGGAGTTGTAGTACCTGTTAGGATCCCAACTATGTTAAATAGAAAATGACTTGAAAAAAAAAATGTTCTATTAAAAAAATTTTCTTCAAAATCACTGAATTCAGCATTAAATAACGTGAAAAGGGTTGATATGCCATAAAACAAAAACAACCAACCAACTTTTCATCATATAGTTGCATTTCGACAAAAATGAAAAAATTATGTGCAGGCAAACATTTTTTTTTTTTTTTTGCCATGAATATAGAATAATTAATGTTTATCGTCTGTTTGTGTGTAGGGAGCTGGATATCAGCGAATGTGATATGATCATACAAAAACTTGCGGTGATATCGATAATGAGGGAAATCAATAGAAAGTATCGGCAAGTGTATAGCAACTAAGCTGGCATTCGACTATTGAAGGAGAAGGGAACTTAAAAGAAGCAGCGTTATGAATAGGGAACAACGGCATCAGTAATGGCGGTTAGAATAATATGAAGCACCTGAAAAAACTTCAATGAAAAACCGGTTTGTCTGCAGCCATTTTTCTAAATGCGTTTTTTTTTTTCTCTTGGTCGAGAATTGTTGACATAATGAATGTCAACAGAAAATGAAACGCAAACGTTTTCTTCATTTTTATTGCATGTTTTGCACTTCGGAATGAAAAGATTTCATAATTTATGAGAGAGCTTTAGATTCAGTTATTGATCTGTAACAGGCAATTTTGGAATGGAATTTTCTTGGGGTCAATCAGTCTTTGGTTCCAAATAGCTGTGTTTTTTGGTCAGTCAGATTAAATGAATTTTACCAGTTATGGATGGCTCAAACAATGTCTTCATCTACCCTGAAGATTAACTCTATGTAATAATATAAACAGTTACAATGGAGTTAATGGCGTAGAATGTTAAATAACTTTCATTAAGACTAACATCTGTAAATGAGGTGGGGAGGGGGGGGAGATAAGATCAGTAAGCATTCAGAAGCCGATGAAATAAGTACTAAATAATAATAATAATAATAATAAAACAGCATGCAAAGGAAAATATGAAAAATAGTATGAGAGTGCTTTGCTTAGTAGAACAGTTGAGGTAGCATGGTCTGTTTGTTTACAGGGGAAGACCAAAGAAAGTGATGAGAATGGATTTGAGTGAAAAAGGGATAAATAAATCAAAGATACATTAGTTTGAAAGTAAATTTCTAAAAGACATCCAGCACATGCCAGCATGTAAAATAAATGTTATATATGATAATAATTGACACTTTATTAGTATCATCAGATTTGGCTAATGTTCAGGAGTGATTAGGAGACAAGATTAAAATCTTTTGTAATTTAAAAAAAAAAAAAAAATGTCTAAATTCCATTTAACTTGGCTTTACTTATTTCTTTGTCTGGTTACTTTTGCGGTTGTATGAAAAAAATTAATGTTCGGATTTCTCTTTTGTCCATAAACATTCCGAATGGAAATCCTTGTCTTCAGGCCATTCTACACGTCATCGGTTCATTCATATGCAGAATCAATCCGATTAGAAGAATCTGCTAGTGTCGTTCGTTCTCCTTCATCTCGTATTCAATGTCATTCAAAAGGTTCCTTGTACGTATGCCTGCCTTTGCTAATTTGCTAATCCTACACAACCTTTGCTTGCTTCTATCTTAACATCACTGTACATGAATGCTGACCTCTTGTCGGAGTTCTTGTACATATTGAGAAAGGATCAACTGTATGTTCAGGTCATGGTTTCTGATAAATATGAATGCATTCATTGCATTATAACCATGCAGTCATCAAATGAACCAAGGATACGATTTGATCGTTTTAAATTATCAATGATCCATATTTAGACGAAATATTCACCTCGGTTGATTTGTTCACCTTCTATTTAAACTCTTTACTCTTCAAACGCAATCCCAAAAATGTTTATACTTGGAAAATCGTTAAGCTAATCAGGTTTGAACATTCTGATAAAGATCCCTTACAATGATCTACTATATATAAAAGATAAAAAAAAATTATCTACCTGTTTGTCAGCTTTTTATACTTTTCTTTCATTTCCTGTACTACCAGATTAGGCTGTCTGGAGATACTGGCTTCCTGACTGGAAATGTACCAAACATTGTCGTTTATTCTCTCCCTTTGCAAATTTAATCATGTTCTGCGAAGACAAAAAGAAGAGCAATTTTTTTCCTCTACAAGACAACCAAACCAAATATCGTGAATAAATATTTATGGATATAAAGAACTTGACACATAAAACCTTTTTTTTTTTTTTTTTTTTTTTTCCTAAATTACTGGATTTAGCATTAAATAACCTATAAAAGGGTTGACAGGTCATAAAGCAAAATAACCAAACCAAACTCTATTAATAAATATTTGAAGATATAAACCATGTGATACAAGATTTTTTATTTTTTCAAAATTGCTGATTTCAGTGTAAAATAATCTGAAAAGAATTGATATGCTGTAAAATAAAACAACTGAACTAAACTGTTCTCTCATTGAATGTAGGCCTAAAACTCATACCAGTAATTACTAGGGCTTTGATAGCAGCATATTCTTTTCATTGTTTTGAATCTCGAGTATATATCTGACACGGTTAATCAACCGAGAACCACATTACCTCTATATAAAAGCATATAAGATGTCAACAGATATGTTACATGATAAGGGCTGTCCCCTTTTCATGTAAGTATAAAAATAGAGAGATTTAGTTAAAATAAAAATGAAATAGAATAGACGAAATTCGAACCTCGTAAATTAGAGAGAGAATTAGAAAATGGAATGTAAAACAAACCATTGTTTAGCTTAGAGATAAAATAGTTTCAAGAAAAGAATGTGCGTTGACAATTCTGTTATGAAAAATTCAATTGAGGAATGCAACTACAAGATAATTTAATAAACATTTTTTTAACATATTGGAAATATAGGTTACTGGGAATATAGGTTAAAATTCCTTTTGTAAACAAAGGAAAAAGTTTTGGACACGCATGTCCAGAACACGTGAAAGAAGACACATATTTTAACATGTGTATGACGTCATGGAAAATGGGAAGTTCTAGATATAGTTAGAAACTTTAGAGAAACTGAGGGAGCGATGGAAAGGGAGTTTGAGGACGACAGACGACAGTCGAGTTGGGATTCGAACGTCTAGAAGCGAGACGGTCACTTTTGAAAGTTAGAATGTGAAGCTTTAAATTCTTGATGATGAAAACCACGACCGGTCGTGAGAAGAAATAAACCCATCATGTTTTTTTATAAACGTCGTCTTTGTGTTGTAATTCTACCAAAAGGTAAAGTGAAAATTGTTATATATGTCTTATATATATCATGTGGTTTAAAATGTCTTTACATACACGTCTCGACATCTCATATCTATAACGTCTCTAAGACTGTCGGAAGACTGTCTCCTCACTCTAAGAGCTTCTATTACACCTCAAAGTATGAACATTTTATAAATATGAATCTCTTTCAACAAAATCTCTCTTACAACAACATCCCTCTTAATAAAAGACTCTCTAAGTCTCAACAACAGCATCACTCTAATAAGACTCCTATATAACAGATACACACTCGAGCCAAAACAATGAAAAGAGTATGCTGTTGTCCTAGCCCTAGTTATAACTCACTGCAACCTGAGGCTTGTTTAAAGCAATTTAAAAAAAAAAAAAAAAAAAAAAAAAAAAAAAACGCATCACAACTAACATGCTCTTTCTTATGGTTTTGATCTATTTTCAATTTAATCACCGGACGTTGACTTTAGGTACAATCAAGAGTAAATAAAATAATTCTACATACAATTTATTTTAATTTACAAATTCCTTTTCATTTAGGAAAATTTGTAAATTTATTTTACTGATTAGTTTGATAATTAAAAGTTTAGTTAGTAAAAACCTAAAAGCGTCCCCTACCCCCACCCCAAATGGATATATAAAGCAATGATGTAGATGTGTCTCTCTATCATTGCATTAGTTGTCATTGTTTGATCTGTTTGAAAAATCAATAGTATATTTAATATCGGCAGTTATCTGTATATTTCAATCTGACTTGAAATGATTTTTAAAAAAGAATGTTCTCTTATAATAATCTGACTTGAAAAGGACAGTTGTCTGTCTGTCCAGTTAAAGTATAAAAACAACAAAACAACACACACAAAAGTTATATTTCTGATCGGCATGGTCCCGGATGTATAATATTGAAAATTTAAAATTAATTATTCTTTTGGGGGGTCAACTTAGGCCATCAATTTCATCAATCTATTTTCAACACTGCCGCATTTCTTAAGAGATCTATATAAAGAAGAGATGTGTATGTCCAAAGAGAGAGGAATGGTCTTAAGAGGAGAAAGCAAGATTTAAGAGAGAGTGGAAAACTGGGTAGGAGGAAGGAGTAGAAAGATGAAGTTACACTTTGCTCCAGTCAACACAAAGTAGCATTGCTAGTATTAAATAAAGGATTGAATATTGTTTTATGCTATCAAGCATTTTTTTTTAACAAATATTTTACTTCTTCAAAGTTTTATTTTTTTAAATTTGTTAAAGGTCGCTGGAAAAATGGTTAGATCATTCTACTGCTCCAGAAAGTAACTCACTTCTGATGCTCTACCATTATAAGGGCCAAATATGTCCTCAGATGGAGTACTGTTGCTACATCTGAGAAGTTACTGCTCAGAGCACCCTTTTCTGTACAAAACTGACTTCCAAATCTACTAGGCAATGTCCTTTTTTCATTCTCCTACCTCTTTCTCACAGAAGAGATGTTGCTAGTCTTTATCATTATTTTCATTGCAGGTGCTCAACTGAGCTTCAGCCTGTTTTCCCCTTCTCTCACAACAAAAACTTGTCTAGCTACAACCTCTATCAATAATTTTCTTTTCTCTGTGTGTGCCTAAAACTAAATACAACTTCTATGAGCTAAGTTTCTTTCCTAAACACAAGTAGTACAGAGCTGCTTTCCATTTGACTACAACATTGCCGTCTTCAAGTCCAATGTAAATAAATTCCTGCTGAGCCGTTCTCTTAAATAATTACTTCTGACCAGTTTACAACCATCAATACTATGTTACACTGTTTACCTGCCAAACCCATTGCTGAATAAATTTGTTAATACATAATCCGCATCATTATTTTGAAACATTAAATTAGAAACTGAATTCCATTCATTTTTGTCGTCCTTCAGTTTTTGGCCTGCTTTTCACATAGCCATTTAGCCATCTGCTAGAGGGGGTTACCTCAATACCAAAGCTACCAGAGTCTAGGCCATTGTTAAAGTAGCCTTTATTCAGCGACAGTGGTATGCTGCTAGTCTTGAGCAGTTCTAGGAGGTTCACTCTTTCAGGCTTAGCTTTCTTCGCCTGAAAAGGGATTTGTTTATTGCTAATAATTTAAGGCATTCAAACCGGGGAACTCGGGCATGTCTATCCAGGCATTTTGCAAACTAGAAATATTTTCTTCTAGGGCACTAGCTTTTGAAATCCTACTTTTCGGCTCTTGTGTCACACCATCCTACTGCGGGAGGAAGATGAGTATCTTCGTATCAGTGTTCATTTTACGCATGCAAGTAAGACAAATTTTGTTCAGTGTGTCATGCTCAAGTTTGAAATGGCATTTTCATTTCTAAATGCTCTAATTGAATGGGATATTTAAAAATTGTTGGTACTGGGGCATATTGTGAACCAGACGTATCTCGGCATTCGCCGGAACATAATGTGAACAGCTGGATTATGCCATGCGTCGCTGATAAAATTATAACAACACTACGTAAAAGTAAATAGAAAAAAATGAATAAATGTAAAATGCATAAACCGAAAACAAATAAAACTACCTACCGTAATTTGGTGTTTTATTATTCATTTTCTTTTTCTTTTCTTTTTTTTTTTTTCTTTTTTAATAATAACTGTCAAGACAGGGTTAAAAGAAGCAAAAATTAATTTTTTGATAGTCAAATAATTTGGAGGAAATGTTTGTTTGTTTTTTGGGGGTTTTTTTTTTTAAAAGGGCCGGAGAAAATTTTTTTTGTTTTTATTAAAAATCGAAATTCAGTGTGCTGCATTGTAATTGGCTGATCGGCATGTTATGTCGGACAGCAGCTAAACCCGAGCTGTTTCTCAGCATAATCCGGCTGCTGACGTCATGTTCCGGCCAAAGCCAAGTGAACGCTAAGATATGTCTGTTCCACAATATGCATCAGTACCAGGATATCCAATCTTGTTTTCTTTTCAAATTGCTTAACGACTCGTTTCATTTTCTTTTTTACAATCCAATATAATACGAGCAATGACCAAAAATATTTTTAAAGAAGCAATTTTTATGTCCGGAAAAATGTTTAGTGAAAAGAGAAACCATTTGTAATTAATTCTTTCTTGTAGGATATATCGTCTGCTTTTTCTATGGACTAAATTATTTCATGTGAACTCTAGCAAGTGGACCGCGTCTGTGCATGACCACCCCAAAGTAACAATCCTGAC
Organism: Euprymna scolopes; assembly: GCF_053919585.1. NCBI lineage: Eukaryota > Metazoa > Mollusca > Cephalopoda > Sepiida > Sepiolidae > Euprymna > Euprymna scolopes. The sequence goes on along the minus strand of NC_136499.1, from coordinate 28,944,240 downwards.
AAGTATATAACCTCCATTAACCTGACAGCCCAGTATTCCGCCATGCCACTGATATCAGGCAATGGCAGCTGCCGTTATCATCAGTCTTTTGTTGATGACCATCAAGAGTGAGCATCAGTTAACCGTTAATAAGCCATCCATCAAAGAAAGGAGGCAACCTATCCTTTCCCCTTCCTTCTTTTAGGGCTGTTTCTTTCTTACACTTGGTTACTGTCGAATAATTGAAAGAATGAAAAATAGTGTTAGATTTTAAAGCTTCCATTTGAATTAAAATTCATTGAAAGTTCTAAAATAAATTATGTATACTACTTGTATCTACCTGGTGTTGCCCGGGATGCAATGAAGCCATTTTAGTTTTCAAATGTTTACTTATTTGCACACATTTTAAACTTAAAGGAAAAGAAATTAAATTTTTGTAAGGGAGAGAAAGCTTTTTTATTTTCTTCAAATAAGAATACGAATTTTTACGCTTGCTGACTTTATTTTTCAGTCCTAGTTTAAAAATGTTTTCATATTAACAGTTGTCTGAGCTGGACAGCATTTTTTTTAATTAACTGTGACATCATAGTGATAATTACGTGGTAGAAAAATACGTAGCGATAATCAAAGTTTGATACACCAGGTTTTTGGACAAAAAAAAAATGGAATTCAGATATTATTTTATAACGTTCACTGTTTGGAATTTAAAAAAAAAAAAAAAAAGTTTATACAACAGAGCTGATACAACTTGTAAAGCTATGCCCCCTCTCTCTGCTAAAGATCTATTAAACCGTGTTTTATATCTAAGGGAGGCAATAAGCCATTGTTTCTATTGTTTGGTTCCTACTTCAATTCAAATAAGGAATTGTTTCTGAATCTTTTAGATGAAGATTGGTTATTTGTATTATTTGAACTACTGTTCTAATCTTGAGTGTCATTATTACAATGTTTTGGTCAATGTAACCTCCGACCTTTTTCGGGTGTATCTTGCTGAACTCTCGAATGTTTCTGGCAAACTTGGGAATTTGGACAGAATTTCTTGAAGTAAATAAAGGGTTCCACTCAAAATTCCGTCCAATTTCTTGAGTTCAACTAAATACACTTAAAGAAGGTCAGAGGTTACATTAACTGAAACGGTGTGAAAATGATACTCAAAATGAGAACAGTAGTCCAAAGAATACAAGGAAATTGTGGATCTCTCTCTCTCTCTCTCTCTCTCATATATTACACACACACACACAAGATAATCTAAACAAAGAACGGTTCATTATGAATGTTAGAATATATATTGTAGGCAACCTGATGAGTAACATTGGCACCTTATTTTAGTCATTTATTATGCAAACTTTATCATTTAGAAAGTGGACACACCCTTCTCCTTCAATTCCCCCCCCCGCCCCCCAAAAAAGTAAGAAAATATTTAATAGCGAAAAGAATTATTTTATATCAAAATGTGAGTTATATTAAGTAATACATTTTTAAAAAGATCGGTGTGTGTTCATGTACACATACTTGGTAAACTCTTGAACTTGTGATCTATGGAATCTATATTCTAGGCAACATGATGAGTAATGTGGGTACATTATTCTTTTTTGTAAACTTTATTATCTATGTAAGTGCCACCAAAACTGTACCATAATTCCCATAAAAAAATTTTTTTAAACATATACTATATTGTCTCATACATGTGCTAAGATGGGTATTCTACTTGTGTATATTTGTACAAGTGTGTGTGTGTGTGCATGTGCATGCGTATCTCCAAATAAATTTGGAGAAATTATAACTATGAATACAAAAATCTAATAGCAAAACAGCCTAAAATTTACAATTCATATAATTAAAATCAATATCAATATTTTGACAACTAATTTCACTAAAACGTTCAATGCAATGCAAAGCAAACTAAGAGAGAGATAGTGTGATTAGCTAATATTTATATAGGTTATAAGGTCCAGTAAAATAACCTTTATATTGTCTATGTTAATACGCTTCCAACTACAAAACTGCTAATGAACTATTCCAGAGTTTTATGAGATTAATTTAGAAAATTATAAAATAGCAATTAGTTTAAAAATAAACACAGGTTATTACATTAAGATTTTAGGGATAATTCCATATTACGATTTTGGGGATAATTCCATATTAAAAAGGAAAATATGTTTGTAAATAGTACTGGAGGAGGGGGTATATATGACATGATTTGGAAATAACTCTTTTGGGAAAATATATTTCAATTGATCTGTGAACTATTATTTTTGTATTACTACTAATTTGTCTACAGAAAAAGAAACACATCTTTATTATTACCATATTATTTTGATTATTCTGAAAATGCTTCTGTTGGAACAATGACCGTTTGGGGGTTTTGTGATAGATAATCTTTGACAAATATGATTATGTTATGGATGCAGCTGGTCTTCTCTTTTGCACGCGCCCACATACTTTAAATTGTCAATTTAAAGTAGATTAATTAGTGTTGTAAAGTTTTTGTGGTGCTTATTATAGAGGAAACCAGTTAACTTTTTGCCTACAACCAACAGTGAGGCATGACATCTTTTCATTAAATATGTATGTACATACGAGATTATTTTCTAATTGAGTTGAACTGCTGTGAAAATTAAAGTTATTCAGATTTAGAGTTCAATTAGATTAAAATCATTTTTTTTTTCTGCAAAGTACAAATACTATTGCTTACTTGACAAATTTAGGCTTCTGAAACACACGTCATATGACATCATATTAAAAGACTAAATGATTAGTTTTTTTTAAATATAAGAATGTATTTTGTGTGTGTGTGTGTGTGTGTGTGTGTGTGTGTGTGTGTGTGTGTGTGTGTGTGTGTGTGTGTGTCCTTGCATTAGATATTAACGGTGGCTCTATGAACAAGACCGATAACATTTTAAGAATTAGCAGTTTACTGCAGATATTTGAGCCTAATTTGAACTGATTATGTTCAAATTTTTTATTTCAAAAACCTGGCGTGTTATGCGGAAGTTTTCATTGACTAAAATATGGAGCATATGAAACAAGGATTTAATCATTTTAATTTTCTTTCTACTTTAATTTCTTATGATATCTATAAACTATTGGATGGGGTATATATAAATATATATGTATTATATATGTCTTGAAAGTTTATCAATCTTAAAACTGTTAAACATGTTACTTAAAATATCTCGAGTTTCAAGCCCTTCATTGAAAAATCTGTTTTATAAGTCAGTCAATTTCTTGCAATTATCATAGTTTGCTGCAAAGTATTTATGCCGGTCTTCACATAGAGCTATAATATAAATTTGTATGTTGGGATTATCAGTTGTTTACCATAAAAATAAACTGTTTGAAAAGCTTAAAAAAATTTTTTTAGAACTGTAACTAGTGCATTTCTAATTTTTAATTATTATAATTAGTAATGCAGTAATTTTCATATTCAATATTCCTTTTGGCTCTCTAACAACTTCACATCTTTACTTTATTTTTCTAACGCCTTGATTTTTACCCTGTGATCAGCTAGGATGATGTAATTTATGATATTTTAGGGTTTTTTCTTGTTATCAAGTCTGATCTCTTTCATTGGAAGAGCTTGTCCATTTTTTATCTCCGTTATAGAGGATTTCAATTGTTTCGTTACTGCCTCTAGTGCCTGTGCTATTTGTTTGTGCAGCCCCCCCCCCCATCACAGTAATATGTGTTTTTGTACTCCTTTTGGCTAGTTTTCTGTATTTACATTATTTACTGTTTCGTCTTTTTATCCAAAGAGTCTACATTTGATGTTTTCTGGGATTTTATTTATATCTTGACTTTTATATAACTCTTTCTGATTACATTGTTTTGTGCAGCTGTTAATAATGATACTATTATCATTATTTCTAGAGCAACAACATAAAAAATACACTACATTGAATTCTTTTTCTCTCTTTTTTAAAGAATTAATTAAAATATACCTTTATAAAAAATGCTCTTTTGAAACGGCTAATTTAGGCTCACAATTTTTTATTTTGTATTTAAAAAAAAAACTTTATATTTTTATTTAATCCTTTTCAGAATTTATTTAAATTTAATTTTTTTTAAATGTTTATATATTTTTTGTATACTGCATAAAATCTTCATTGGAAAACCAATGTTATGACGAAATAAATTAAATTAGTAGAGAAATCCCAAGATTATGTTCAAGAGAAAATGAAGCAAAAATTAGCTTTAATGCAGTTTCTTTTCCACATATTTTTAACATATACTTTTGTGCGTTTTAAACTTTTTTTTTTTTTTTTGCGTTCAATGTGCGTAAGAAAAAAAAAATGGTGATTTTATTTCTGCTTGTCATGTACTAATAAAATCTAATTACTGTTTTGACTTTTTACATTTTATAAATGCTTTGTTCTCAAGAATTGGTGCGAATTGTATCAAAGATTGAACAAACTAATTGCTTAGCAAACAAATGGCAACATGTATGTCATATAGATCTTATCATCCTCTCCCTCTTAGTTTATCCCTCCTCTCTCTTATCTATATATCTATAAAAGTGAGAATGTGTATGGACACGTCTCAACCTATATACTCTACAAGTTTTTGATCTACAGACTTGAAATTTGGTATATAGGATATTCAGATACGTGAAACTTTTTTAATCAGTTTTCATCTGGAAAAAAGGACTACTAAGGGGTCAAAATTGAAAAATTGATATGTGGGAGTCATCAGATTTTTATCTGTTTGCTAATTGTTTCATGAATGCACATGCGTGAATAGTTCACATTATGGATTACTTATGTTCAGAATAATTAGTTTGAAAACCCCTTTTAAAGATTGTGTTACACTGGTCTAATGGTTATCGTACTTAACCCACTGTCTTTAGGTTTTGGCTCTGATCTCAACTAGAGTATGCTTTCTTTTTAACTTACAAGAAGTAAACGGTTTAGAAAAAAAAAATGATACTCACATGCTCATGTCTCAGTTTATTAAAATATAATATTTATGCATATTTAATGACCGGGCAATGCTGATTGGCCTGCTAGTATATCTATAAAAGTGAGAATGTGTGTGTGTGTGAGGACAATTCTCAACCTATACACTCAACGAATCTTTGATCTACAGACTTGAAATTTAGTATATAGGGTATTCAGACATGCAGAAAACAACTTTTTAATCGGTTTTCATCCAGACAAAAAAAAAGCTGCTAAGGGGTCAAAATTGAAAATAAAGGCACTTGGAATTTTTATCTGTTTGTCAACTGTTTCACAACTGCGCATGCACGGTCATGAAGCATAAGCACTTATGTTAAGAATTAGCAGGTTTGAAAACACTTTTTAAAGATTGTGTCAAGCTGATTTGATAGTTAATGTACTCGACTCATTGTCTTTAGGTGTTGGTTTCGTTTTCAGCTTAAGTATTTTTTTTATTTACAAAAAGTGAATTGCATGCATATGTTTCTGTATGAATTAAAATACATTTATGCATATTTTACGACCGGGCAGTGCCGGCATATTAGTATATAATAATGTAAGCAATATGTCATGTGTAAGAGAGCTCATTGACAGGAATGCAACATTTCTAAAACCAATGACCTCTGGCAATTTCATGCTCAAGCTGGATGTGTATTATATATATTTTTATATATAATATATATATATATATATAATATTATTGAACAACAGGGATAATATTAATAAGAACACTGCTATTTTAGCCATCTCACATTGTAACCTGTGCCTCCCAATCATGGAAGCCCTATTCATTTGCATAAACAAACCAACCATCAATCAGGCTCAATATGAGGAGTGTTTTTCCGATTTTAAATGACTTTTTCAATAAATTCAGTAAACACTTTTTTAATTCATCATTTCGCTTGAAAACGTTTGCAATATGACAAATTTCTTTTTATACTCAAACAGAATGTGCAAACATTGACTTCCAAATGGAAAAAATGGATCGCAAGAGAAACAAACAGGAAGTATCTCTGCTATTCAATGAAATATGCAGAAGAGAAAAAATGCTGCTCAAGTATACTACTACTACTAATATATATATATATATATATATATATATATATATATATATATATATATATATATATAGTAAATTTTATACAAACCATGTCAAGTATGTTTTTACCAACATAATGAGAATTTATGTAATCTCTATATACAGATTTTTTTTTTCTGTACGCATAGCAAGATTTTGCATTTTTCTAACCTTAAGTTGTGAATAACAGATTTATAGCTGGATTAAGTGATTATAATATATGTTATAATGTATATTATTGTGTGGACGACATTTTAATTTCTATGGATGGATCTCAAGCTTTTATGCAAATTGATATAGAAGTGAGATTTGGCATGGATAAATATGTCATCGTAAATGCGTTTATATTTGTTATATTGATGCGGATTTTATTTTTGCCAATGTACACAAAAACTAATGGTCCTTAGTTCACTGCACTCTCGCTGTAGACTCAGTTCTCTGATACGTATGTCTTTATACACTTCAACACCCTTGAGCTACACTTGGCATTTACTGTATGAGAATCCTTGTGTAATTCTGCTTAAGCCCCCAAATTATATAAACATTTATTCTTATTTCTTTCTTTAATTTTTGAATTATCAATAAAAGTAACATATTTCCTGTTTATTATGGAGGCAAGGCATGAGTACCAATAGGATTGGTCTATCTTTGATCAAAATAAAATCCACTAATCCCAATATCTTGAATAATAGTTTCATTATATCTATAATTATTCAGATTTATTTCCAAACTTCTAGGGAGACATGAACTGTATATATATATATTTTTTTTTTTTTTAACTTTTTAAAACTATATTTAAAAAAAAAAAAAACAAACTTTTTTTTTATCATTCGTTGGAAAACTATTTAGTCAGAAAGTCATTTACTCACCTGCAATCATTGCATCAATTTGCTTTTTCGAATAGTCCCAATGTTATTTAAGGCATCATCAGTTGTCTACCGTGAAACACTGTTTTGGAGATTTAAAATATATATAATAAAAAATTACTTTAAAAATATTTACAAAAAATTTACTTATTAAATTCCGGTATTGTTCATATACCAATTAAACCAATATTAATTGACCCAGCACTATCTAATAATTAAAATAAAAAATATGAAAATGAGTTGAATACATAATTCAATAGAAACCGAGATAATGAATTCTCTGTAGCGTAATTGCTACATATATTTTGAAAATTTACTACTTAGATCTACTTAGGTATTGAGCACTGTTGGAGTAAATACTGAAGATAGGTGCATAAAATTTTATGTAGATACAAGAAATGTGTGCATGTGTGTATTTAGGCAGCATATTTCCATTTTGACACACAGTTGCTAGGTGTAGATGGTGTGTGTGTAAAATCTAAGATGTGTGTGTTTATTAATTTGCAACTATCTGATTGATTACTGATAAAAACTGCCGGCTTGTGAAACTGAGTTTTGTTGAGTCACCTAGAAAATATGGATCCAACAACACAGCAATCTGAGGATCGCTTGTAGCAAAAACAAACTATAAATTACAACGAGAATATTTTTTATGCATCAGTCTGAGAGGCTTTGGCCGTCAATTAGTCACACTTTAATCTGAAATCTCATTTTCATCATTAAACGTGCACACTGAATGGACAAATTTTAAATGTATTTGTTTATCACACTTAATTTTAGAATAGCGTTTTTTATCACTGAACTTGCTGATCAAATAGACGCATCGAATATGTCCATGCATTTCTAAAGGAGGTTCTGTCAGTTGGTCTCAAATTATTAAATTTGAAAGAACGTATTTAGATTGGTCTGTATATGAAGATTGAATAGATGCATCTTCAGAATATATATTCGTTTTATTTCTTGTTAAAAGAGCAAGCAGTTTGTGTAGAGGCCATAAAATTTTGTTAATTGCCATTGTATGTCTGCTTTATGGCCATTTACATATTTAGAGAATTGTAATATCATTTTGGGAATTCATTCTATGGCTGTCTTTATTAGAACACACTTGAATGAAGCATAACAATATTTATGCCTCTCTAGGCATTTATAAGATTAATCAATTTTTTTTAAAATATATATATAAAACGCACACTCGCATTAAATATACATGGATTTACGGATTTGACCAATTTTCAACCAACATCATTGATTGGATTTTATTCTGTGACTACACCCTCGTTCATGGACATCACTTTAAATATTCTTTTTAGAACTTTTTTTAAGCATTATTCTCGCTTCTGAACGTTAATTTCCATTTTTTTTTTTTTTTTTTTTTTTTTTTTTTTTTTTTTTGCGCCATCCAGAAATGTTATAGCAAATCTATAAACAATTTTTTTTTTGTTAATTATTTTCCTCTGAAAAAAAAAAAAAAAAAATAATAATTCTTTGTATCTTGTATTTCTAATTTTTGAATAAGTTTTGGAAATGCTAATTTGCATAATTTAATTCCTGTTTTTTTAATATTTTTATTGTCTCAAAGGCTTATTTCAGACACTTATGTCAAAACATACATGGAACAAATGCATTTGTTTGGCTCCAGCTGATATAATTTTTGTCAGATTTGATATTTCTATTGACTAGATAAATGTGAAGGTTATCTGAAAATTATCACCCCCCCAAAAAAAAAAAAAGAAGAAATCTTACAAACTATATAATACGAATATACATATGAAATTCTCTTAGATATTTGATGGGGTGGCACCCCTACAAAGTCCAACGATGGACTATTCCTGACGTTATTTCCTGTAGACAGGTTTTGCTTTTCCAGTCAGTCTGGACTCAAGACACAAAGGGAGATAGTCGTAAAATTATTTGTCTTTCATTTGAGCCGCGTTGCCACCCAACTAACATATTTGTCTGTATTTCTGTTAATATATTATTCGTTTCACTGTTTCTGAGTCTTCTTGTTATTCCTTTCAACATTTATACCACAAAAATATTTCAAGTGGACTCCAACAATGTCTCTGCAGATTCATTCTTTTTCACTATTTTCTAATACACCAAGTATATTCTGAAACTGATTTAATAATTTTAAGCTTATTCGGAAAATTGTATTCTTTTTAAAAAATAAGACACAAGATTATTGTCAGTAAATTAGTAATGTGAGCAGTGATATTAAAAACGTATGTTCTATAATTTAGAAATCTAAATTAAGTCATCTCCTCATTCTCTTTTCTCCAGTTAAGGTTCAAAAGTATCCATAATCCTTTTATTTGGTCACGTATATTTCCAAATTTGAATAGTATGTATCTAAGTTCATGTCTAACTCTGCTGTTAAAAGTTTGAGTACATGATTTTATGAGGTTTTAAATGTTCTACCAATACCATTTTCTTTTGCTTGGAATTAAATGTCCACCAACTAATTGTTTTATTTGCATTTGAATTTAAAATAAAAGACTATTATGAAATCTACATCTGTTTATATTATACTCAATCTCTGCGTTTGGTTATCACAATGATTCTTTATTTATTACAATGTCACCATCTCGAATTTTAACATCATGGCGTCATTTCTAGAAAATTTTCTTGTTGAGATGAAGTCGATAAATATTTTTTGTGGATTTTTATGTTATGAGAAAAAAAACTTTAATATTCTCTTTTTTCTATTTTATTGATGCATTGAATTAAATTTTAATAAAAATGGGTTTAGTTTGGAGTTGTTTTTTTTTTTATTGATGATATATTTTTTTATTGTTTTGCTTTGCAAAATTTTAAAGTTCCTAGTATAATTTATTTTTATTACTCATTTTCAATAAAGGCGTTAAAAAGATTCATTTTGTAATTTTTCTTAACAATATAAAAATGGATGTTTGGCGAGACAATATATTTTTGATCGTTTGTTTGGTTAAAGATTCTTATAATAAATAATTGCACAATTTTTGAAAGATATAATTGCTGGAAAGTTTTATTTTTAATCATTTGTTTACGTTGAACTAAATTAACTTTAAACTAATTATTACTTCTACTGCTTATTCAATGATAAAATTAACGTCTGCTTTTGCAATCACAAATCACAGGGACAAACATTAGATAAAATATTGATTTTAATCAGAGAAACCTGGGTTTCAACATGGCCAGATATATTTTGCTTTAAGCAGTGTCAGACAAGAAGGAAATGTCAAAGTTTTTGTAAACAGAAATAGATGTACAAAAAAATAGTGTATATAAATGTTTATGTGAATCAATAATTCTTACTAGCAGGGATGCCCGGCATAGCCCAGTCGTAAAATTTATCGTTAATTTATGCAAATTTTGTATATATTATTATAGTCAATTTTCTATCGATTCTTATACATCATAAAGTTGTGATTTCAGAAGTAAAAAAATATATCCATATGAATTGGGTGCATCAGCTTGAATCAAAACTAAAACCAAAACTTAAGAAGAAAAAAAAAGTGTGTGTATGTATGTATATATATATATATATATATATACTTGAGTTCCTTCAGCTACAACTAAAACTTATGAAGAATTCTTGGTAAAATTATTTATTACAATAAATGGAAGACCATAACAATTAAATGACAGTCACTCGGAAGAAAAAGATGTAAGCATGACACAAAATAACACACCTTATCGTAGTAATATATAGATTGTAAATAAATATGTTCTAGTTTAATATTTCATTTTCTCATCCTTTTGACAATAAAAGACAATATAGTCTCAAAATTTAGTTTCTATTTGGATTATTTTTGTCTCTTACCCTTTAACCCGCCAACTGGCCGATGGGTTGTTCATCATTAAAATTTATTCTTGTACATGTATGCGAAAATGACTGATTTGTTGCGACTTTTATGACAATCTCTTATTTTACTATCTCGATTTTAACTCTTAAAAAATTTTTTAAAAAATTTAATGCCAGACACATTTACACTATTCGCACAATATACACACTAAATGCTGTTTATAATTTCATCTCTAAAATTATTTTTGGAATCCTCTAATTCCATCTTAAAATGTTCTCTTCTATTGCTGTTCTTAGTTTGATCTGGTAACTTGTTACAAAATGATGTTATTCTATTAGCAAACAGACAAAACAAAAAAATAAAAATCTGGTCAATTTGTTAATATATCGTTTTTAATAACTTTTCAGATCGAGTAGAAATATGGAGGGGAGGGGCGAAAATGGCTACGAAAGTTAGAAATGCCTTTACTATGAAAGTTTCATTCTTTTTGAGTTAAGTCTTAAATAATTTGCAGGTGTATGCTTAGTATTTGGCACACTGAAGATTGAACTGTGCAATGACGTGTGATTTAATGGATAAAGTATTAGAAAAAATTCAGTTCTAAGTGGCACTCTTCTGGAGGTTGAAGGCTGAAAGATTCCCGAGTATAACAAAATACACTTGAAAAAGATTGGAGGTTACATTGGCTGAAATGTTATGAGAATAATACTTTGGATGAGAACAGTAATCCAAATACAATTTTCTTTCTGTAATTATATTTTCGTTTTTGCAACGACTTTTTGTATGTATTACAATCTTAGTAATTTCCAATGGGGTGAATGAAATAAAAATACATATGAAGGTAACTTCAAATTTTCTGTGCTTAGGTTGTTCCACTTGCACACACAAAAAGAAAGACTTATATATATATATTTTATTAGGAAATGTATTAATATACTTTAAGAAAAACATATCTACAGAATGAACTCGAGTCGACAAGAATCATTTGATTTGACTCTGTGTTAAACAATGCAAGTGACCTTGTAAAATATTGTGAAATTTGGAACATGAATAACTACCTAAAATTTTATAAAATATATAAATAGGAACATACAAGTCAAATTCCCTTAAAAATTTCATCAGATAACACCCCAAAAATGCCTTTTTACATTCATTCTTTTAATATTATTTTCTGCCTATGAAGTTTCTTCCCAAAAATATATTACTCAATTAAAAAAATATTATATGGTGATTTATTATTATTGTTATTTTAATCTTTCTTACCAATAAATTTCCAGTGATATTAAAAACTTGTTCAATAATACATCTTTTTGTTGGTTACGCTTTTATCGTTTATAATTTTTCGTTTTACTTATTTCTATTTTTCAATCTTTGAGATGACCTACAGCTGTGTGTAAAATTAAATATACTTAAAACGAGATTTTTATTTTTAATTACATTTCATTTTTCTATGAATCAAAAAGGCTCTTCAGAGATATTTTTTGTACTCTAATTTTCCTAGACCCTTTTGATAAAATATTAATATACAAGTTGTATGCATTTTAGTTTAATATGTATTTTCATTTATACACATACACACATATAATCAAAAAGTAAAAATTCAGTTTACAAGCCAAAAGCTTTAGTAAACTTCAAGCAAATATTAATATTTATATTAATCCCAACCAAATAAAACAGCTCTATATAATCAAAATAGGAAATAGAGCTTGTCATAATAGAAGACAAAGATTGTAAATTATAATTTACAAGGATCTATTGTTCAACAGGATATTCAAATAAGCAAATATTAAGATTTCCTTAAACCACAGAGTTTCAAAGAATGCATTCTTTTTATCATTCTGTAAAAACTCCAGGGATTAAGGAAATCCAGAGTTTCAAAGAATGCATTCTGTAAAAACTCCATGGATTAAGGAAATCCTAATTTTTTTTTTTTTTTTTTTAGTATCCTGTCAAACAATAAATCCTTGTAAATTATAATTTTAAACCTTAGATTGTGTTTTTACTTTGGCAGCAAATCATTATTCCAGAACGTCTGATTGAACACAAGAGTTTTTTTGTTTTTTTTTTACGGTTTTGTTGGATAACTTTTCAATTTGCCGAGCGGTCATTTTATTTTGGCTGGCATGTTGTATATTATGGCGCTTAGTAGCTGTTGTTATTTAATAAAATAGGGAAAAAGGAGAACTCCGTTGTGTTAAACCAGACATGCTTGAATATATATATAATTTAAAGGAGATTAGAACAATAGTCTAAAGAGCAGAGTGTATTTTAATGTAATAGTGAAATTACTAGTTTAATTAAAATACAGGAAAGAAAAAGTGCTAAAAAGTTACTATATATATATATAGTGCAATTTTTTTCCGTTTTTATTTTATACTTGTCTCAAATATATTTTGATCCTTTCAGATATATCTTGTACGCCACTTAGCATTTTTATACTTAAAAGGTCTCATAAACTGAAAAGTTGACTATATGAGCCATGGAAGAAGTTTTAATACTCTCAATATTTCTTGTTTCTTTTTCTGTCTCCTGCGTGTGTCTTTAATTTTTGTAAAGATTTATTCCCAAGATGTAAATAGAATTTTCTTTGGTCTGCCATGCTCTAGGTGTAAATAGTATTTTCATATTGAAAGAGCAGATTGAATGGGAACATTTTCAGATCATACATTCTTTATAAGCCTCATCATTTCCCACCTCCCATCCTCCCGGCAAATATGCATAAAGACAACTTAGTTACCAAATAAAGGACATAAGAAGCTTTTTGTTTGTTTGTTTGTTGACACATCTATTTATTTAGCTGTGCTCCAAAAACGTTTCTGTAGATTTCTGACAATTTGCGTTTTTGTCTGATTGTCGTTTATTTTTTTTGTTGCTTTTTTGTCCATTTCTCTCTTGTTTCCTGTCAAAAAGACTAAGTTCCACATCCTCCCTTGATAGGGGATGGGGATTACTGATTTGATGTCTAAATCCAATGCGACATATTGCTATAAGATATTTATATCTTGTCTCTAACATTTTTGGTATACTTACTTATGCCTTGGATAAAACTGGCTTTTACAAACTTGCTATATTTTCTTTTATTGTTGCTGCCACCATTCAACCAAAAGATAATAAGACATTTGTGTCTACTTGGCTTTTAGCAAAAGTTGAATAAAATAAGAATGGCCTTCTATTACAAGAATTAAGTAAAATTTTTGTTGCATATGAAAGGGAGAAACACTCAATTATTTTAAGTCTGTTCTTTCAACTTTTGTTGACTTTTAGTTGAAAATGTGTTTGAGTTGCAAACCTTCATTTGGACATGTTTCATTGTATATGATCGCTAAAGAACTATTTTGTCTTTGTTTTATACCTTTTCATGTTCTAAGTCTACATATTTTTCTTTCCAAATGATCTTTCAGCATTCTTATTTCTAGTTATATTGCCGTTTTCAAATATTTCCAATATCTAGTTATAAAGTTGAGCCCATTTATTTCACTGACATTGAGATTAAAAACCTAAGTTTTTATTCAAGATAGAAGAACCTTCTAATATATTCAATCGTGTCTTTGCAATTGTCATCCAAAAATTTGCTTATTGCTTTTCAATACGAACTCTAATTAATTAACTACTGTTTTTCTTTTCTTATTTGATAATTGGTTTCATTTTAATCCTGTTCACATTTTTATTTACAAAGATTTCCTATATCGTGCATAAACGCTTAGCATTTTGTATAAAAAGGTTCATTCCAATCAATTTACTTTGGAAGATTGTAATTCTTACTTTTCTCAACTTTCTCAGGCAATGTCCGTGTACAGATCGTAATAGATAGTGTGTGTATATATATATATATATATATATATATATATAATCTTTGTTTATCTATCTGTCTCGCTTTTTCTTGAAAACTACCGAGCCAATCTAGCTGAAATTTTGTACAGTGTAATGAAAGTATTATGGTATCCATTCGATGTACAGTTAGGCATTAAGAGGGGTTAGTGTATTTAATCATATCCAATCGTCAGTTTGCCACAAAGCACTCATTCTGAGTTAGTGAGTTATAATTTTTGCTTGTTTTTAACAGAAAATATATACGTGCGCACACCAATCTGTACATTTCTTTAACATTTCAGACCTCAAATTAAACTTTATTCTCTTCAACTCATATCTTAACCAAAGGTTGCTTCTAACTAAATCATCAGAATATGATGGATATAAATATCCAGACGCCATGATGACCCTTCCCTTCTCAGTAGCAATTGACTATATTTCAAATTCCTTTATCTCCTATGACTAAACAAAAGATTCCTGTATTTGAGTTTGTACCATGAAACCAAAATTGATGTAAGGGTCAAACCTTGTCAATCATATCCAAGTTGTCTTCATTTTTTTTTTTTTTTTTCATTCCTATTTTTTTTATTTAATCTTATCGGCTGTTTATTGATAATTTCCAAATCGTAAGTCGCTTACATTGTATATAAAAAAAAAAAAAAAAAAAATCAAAATTGGTATTAAAATAAAATTTATTAACTATAAGGACAATTATATTTGTGTCTATGTTGTAGCCTTGCAAAACGGTAAAATGGGTAGATTAGCTTACCTCATAAAATATTCGTTGGCAATAATGTGTTAGATGCAAGTATATTTATAATCTTTGGGTAAGTTCATTATTCCTGAAATAGGTGTATCAGCTTTCCCCATAACAATAAATTCTCCACGTTAAAAACGACCCTGGTGTCTAACTCTGTCCCGTGGGGAGGCATTGTAAATAGGAACAATAAAGAAATATATTTTTAGTTTATTGAAAAAATCCTTTAACTTTTATTTCTTTTTAAAGATAAATATCCCCAACCCCCACCTTTTCGCTATCAAGGATGGTTCGAGATTTTTCTTTTTTGGGTAAAAGTTAGATATTCTCTGAGGCAGCCATCTTAACTCCCTTAAAAAAAATTCTATGTTCAAGTAAAAATTCAATTTTTCTGGCCAAACCCCCATTTAATTTTAAAAACGTATAAATTAATAATAATTCTTTTCAATGGAAATTGATCACACTCTTTGCAATAAATTAAAAACCATTTATGTTTTTCTTGTTGCCAAGAAAGATAATGAACATTTTATTTAGATGATAGCATAGACAATATCAAAGTTCATTAGACAAAAATAATATTTCTAGAATGAATCAGATTTATTCAAATGATAGTGGTTAAAATTCTCTATTTATGATTCTATTTAGTAGATACACGAGATAATCTCTATTTTGCTTTCGATGAAGTTTCTATGTGTCCCAACCAAAACAATGTTGGCGTCGAGATTTTTTAAAGATATCGAAATTATTAAATTCTATAAATTTAATGACCAACTATGCTGAGGGTATTTTATGCTTATTTCAAATATATTTCATGACTAGTTTGAAAAATAATCGAAGATTTCTACTGGATCCTTTTCTTCTCTGCCTCTCTCTCTTTTTTTTCGTTTCACTTTTTTTTGCTTCTCTTCATCATTGCTGCTTCTCTGTCTCTCTTCTTTGCTTTTTTTCTCTCTTTTCTTTTTTTCTCTCTTTTCTTTCTTTTCTCTCTTTTCTTTCTTTTCTCTCTTTTCTCTCTTTTCTCTCTTTTCTCTTTTTCTCTCTTTTCTCTCTTTTCTCTTTTTCTCTCTATTTTTCTCTCTCTCTTTTTCTCTCTCTCTTTTTCTCTTTTCTCTTTTTCTCTTTTCTCTTTTTCTCTTTCTCTTTTTCTCTTTCTCTTTTTTCTCTTTTCCTCTTTTTCTTTCTCTTTCTCGTCTTCCTTGTGTTTTTCTCCTCACCTTTCTTTTTCTTTCCTATGTTCTTTCCATTTCTCCATTCTTTTTTCGCCTTTTTCTCCGTATTGTTATTTTTTCATTATTTCGTTTTTTTTATCTGTTTCCTTTTATTCCTTTCCTTTTTCGCTTCGTTTGCATTTCTCAACTTTTTTTGTTAAACAAGTTACTTTAAAGTTTTGTGCTACAAAAGCTGCCATTGATTCTTGTTGCTCCAGTTGATGGCTAACTACTGTGACTTGTGTTCTTTAGTCCATAGTCAGAAGCAAGAATCTTGGTGTGAAGAGAAGCCCCCTCGCCTCCAAACTAAATGTTATTGATCTGCTCCCTTCCCACATTCTCATACTTTTTTGCCATCATAGCTATTATTTCATTTTTATTTTTTTTAATCAAAATATCAACAAATATATTTTATAGTGTTCCATATTTCTGAAGATGTATGTGCTTGTATAAATATTATGTATGTGTATATGTTCAAGCACAGTGTAAAATACAATAAAGTCGTAATTGGTAATTTGATTATCTCTGTAACATTTTGAACACTACTTTTCGGTTTAGGCCAGTATCTCCCAAAGTTCTTCCGATTAGATTTCTGGCTCCCCTATGTCCAAGAGTTGGCCACGCACAAAGAACTCTCAAGCCAATACTTGGCCTCTCTCTATGCTCAAAGGAATAATTGCCAACAGACCAGTTCATGTGTATATTTTATTGAAATCCTCGTGACAATGCCAAACATACACACACACACACACACACACACACACACACACACACACACACACACATCTATATATTTGTGTGTTTGAGTATTCTAACGATCACTTCACTCTCCCTTCTGTCTGTATTGAAATACTATGAAAATAAATCCATTCTTTTTAGTTGAATTACTGGCGGAGGATCTGAAACATTAAGGGTTCAGTCATTAACTACAAACACTCAGTCTTCCCTCGTTGATTCATTGGCGTTTGCTTTGACCAGTGCAAAGTGAAAGCGATCCTGTTTATGAACGCAGCAACAAAAATAAAAACAATCTTTGGAATTAAACACTTGCTGACATCAAATAGTTTTAGTCTCCATTTATTTTATATATATATATATATATATATATATATGCTTATTTGTTTTAACGAAAAACAATCCAGAGGGAATATGACAAAGATAATTGTTTTTATTCTTCTAGTAAGCGTGTTTTAACGTTATTTCCAAAAACAGCATCTATAAAAGTGTTCTATGATGCAGGGTATTCGGATCTTAGCGTTAAGGACAAATTGAGATTGGAAAGAAATGAAGATGGTGTTAAAATCTCTTTCTCCATTAGAGCTGGAGGGTCGGTTTCTCAAATACTCAGTTCACAGACCCTTGAAATATTAAAAGCTTTTACTCTGGCGCCTTTCATTTTTAGATTACACTCTTATGTTATACTAAAGTGGAGTCAATCAACGTTTGTTTCTGTTTTACTCTGTATATTCTAATTGCATAAAATATATGCTAAAATATTCCTGAGTCTTGTGATTGAGTTGTTTAAAAAAAACAAAAAAAACTTCCATGTTAATTTCAAATTAGTTGCAATTTTATCATATAAACAATCCCTAACTAGGTTTCCATCTATCATTTTCACCATCTATCTATGAATTCCCTGCTGTTTTATACAGCCTCTATCACTCTTGTTTCCATCACTCCATCTTCATTAAGAGTTAATGATAATAAAAGCCAGATTAGAATAATTCATTATATACAAAATGGTGTGTTTGTACACACACACACACACACACACACACACACACACACACACACACGAGTCACCACTTATCAAGACCCGAAGGCCACTCGAGAGTAAAGGTAACTTAGTGTATGGTAGTCAATGGGACAATAGTATATCAGCAAGTAGTTGTATTATATAATCTATAGCTGGAGGGAGAGAGCAGAAAAAACAATTTTGGATTTTATTTTATTTCCTTCCTATTTAACTGAAATGGATTTTTTTTCTTATTCAATCGAAGCCAAGCTTAATGGTTGACACAGTGGATCATGTAGATTGAAGAGAAAGAACCGTGTTTTCTTTTTTCCTTGGTTTTTCTTCCTTTTTCTTTGGTTTTTCTTTTTTCCTTGAATTTTCTTTTTCCTTTCTTCATTTTCTCTTTGTTTTCTTTTCCTTTAGCTATTGTTTTTTCTTTTTCTTCCTTTGTTTTTTCTTCTCTCCTTTTCTTTCTTCCATTTTTTTAAAATGCTCTGTACTGTTTCTTTTTCTATTTTTTTAACACTTATTACTTTAATCTGCATTTAGCTTCAAAAATGCCATTTCAAACATAAGCGTTACAGACCAAAAGATCGCATTATTTTAAAATATATTTCACAATTATGGAGTTAATCCTCCCCACATTGTTGATACATATTCAAAGTGATTGTATTAAACCACACTCGAATTGCTACCCAGATTTATCATGTTTTTTTTTTTTTTTTAAATATTACATTCAATACGAAAAAGCTTAAGTGTGACAAACTTGTATATGACAGACAAATCGGTCAACACAGAAGAACCACTCAAAGAGATGTGAACATGCATCTTTATATATATATATATATATATATATATATATATATATATAAAGTTTGCGGTTAAAAAAAAGAACAAATCATATATGACCTGATTCCAAATATAACCAATTACCAGACTTTTGAATAAATCATTCTTGAGCTAATGCTTATAAATTACATAAAATATTTTTGCTTTTCTATTTCCATTTACAATTTCCTCATGTTTTTTTTTATTTTATTTTTTTATATATATATATTAGGAATTCCTGCTTTGGAGAACTCCATAACAAATCATATTATACCGTGTGTGAGTGCATTGGCTGTTGTCTCGTCTTATTTCATACATTTATTTTTAAAATATTTTATATAAAATGTGTATTATATCCACATGCACTGTTTTGCTGTATCACAGCTCTTCAGTGGGGTCAGACTAGCAACTACCTTATGCCAGGATTGAAACCACCATCTGTGCGACAGTTGGTGCTTCTAATCGTTACACTATTTGCTGCTGCTGCGATATATTAAATTACAATAATCAAATATTGTTCAAACGCCCAAGCTCAATTTATTTACACAAGAACATTGCATTATACGCTAGAGACAGTTTATTAATTCACTCCCCAATATGCTCTACCCAAGATAGGGAGCGTTTATGGTTATCCATAGACAGATTATTTCACTGTATCACAGCTTTTAAGTGCAGGTAGACTAGCAACTACCTTAAGCCAGGATTGAAAGTCAATCTAGTTTAGGCAACAGTCGGTGCTTTTAATTGTTATGCTATTTGACTGATGTGTTTCATATTGCTCAAGTCAGTTCTCAAAAATCTAGGAACGCCCTTCCTGGGGTTAACATTTGATATCTATATGAAATGCATAAATATTTGGATATTCTGTTATCTTTTATCTCTCAAACTTTGAGTTAGTAGATAAGTTAGGAATATTAATTTTCCTTACTCATTGACCAGTTATCTATGTTATAGTATATCTTTCTTTGAGTCTTACTGGATTCCAGGAGAAAAATTAATCTAGTTTAGTGTAGTATCCAGCTAGGTATTGTTACTATAGGCGACATCACTTAGAGAAGGTGTATTAATCCTTGTATAAGCCAGTGTAGGGTAGCCATACCAAGAGCATTTTATGTGGTATTCGAATACTGTGTTATTTTGAATATTTAATCAGGGTTTACTTGTAAGGGGAAATATCTTCATGCCAGATTGTACTGACAAACCCCTGTACAGAGAGATCTTACACACTCAAGTGTTTAGTAAAAATTCAAGTTCTCTCCCCCTCCTCTCTCTCTCTCATATATATATATATATATATATATATATATATATATATATATATATATATGTGTGAGAGAGAGAGAACTATCTATTGTCTACTGACAGTAAAGGCTTCTTTTTTTTTTGTGAGTACTTTTAAATTTTTTTTGTAGATATTATTTGGTTTTTCTTAAATATGCCTTCTTCGTATTGAGTGAAGTAATCACTTCTATGTGGTTTTAATTGTGCCCTTAAAGTCTAATTTCGTTTGTTTGAGCTAATAGTATGCCGAGAATATGGAACATGTTCTTTTAATGTTTGATCATAGAAGAAAGAGACTGAGTCATTTTTTTTCTTTTCCTCACACACATACAATAACATGCAAACACTTGTTAAATCACTTCCGTACCTGTTTGTGCACACCTTGACTTCTATGTTCTTATCCTGTTTTAAAGAACACTCTTCGTTTTTATATGCACTTGCAAAACATAAAGCCTTCAGTTCTGAAATTCCCCAAAATGTATTAAAAAAATGATGGTAAAATGAAAGGAATTAAGAGAAAATAAATGTTCTGAGTAATGTTGTTTATTTATTTATTTATTTAAAGAAAAAAGTGATACCCAAAGAAGGACAAGTTTGATAATTTAGATTGTTTGGACTATCTTCAATGTTCTATGTACAACATGTCAGCTGGTGTAACCTTCAAGTGGATTTTTTAAAAATTTGGACACATTCTATTTTAAAATATGGGACTTGTACATAATTTTGAACTGGACCTTTTATTTTATCCACAGTCCAATCCTTAACTACAAGCGCTAATAACACAAAAGAATGCTTCTACTTGGTTGTAACTGATGGAATCAGAACAATATACCTTCATGGATCAAATAAAGGGTTCAGTTTAAAATTCTCAACTTTGACTTAAACCATTTCCCATTTAGACAAGATTTCCAATTTTAAAAAGATGCACCTCAAGATGAGAATAGTGATTGATATAATCCAAACAATAATAATGTAAAACTTTCTCATTTGCATTTATATATTCATATATATTGCTCACCAATTAATAGTTGACATCTGAAACCATTAAAGTGGTAAAAGATAGCACCAGTGACTGAAACCATATCCTCTTTTCATTTGTCCATTTTGTGCATTTCCAAAATTGAGGCAGCTTTACAATGGCGCCTATTTTTAGCCTTTTATGAAGACGGATGAGACAACCAAATAATCATGCTATGAAGTTGTTGCCTCTTTTTGCTTCATTCTAACTGTATTATTGGTAGTGACTTGCCATTTGTCATTTTGGGCACAATTCTAATCACACGTGCTTCCTCCTAAGATGCACGTTTGCTTTGCCACATTGAAGCTCCAGTTCTTGTCAGATCTGGGTTGTTAAGCAATGCTGAGACTGGTCAGTGTTTAGATGGGTGACTATTTAGAAATATCAGGTGCTGTAAGTTCAGATGTGTTGTAAAAATGTCACCTTTTCTAATATGCATGTATTTCACTTCTGTTCCCAACAGCTAACGTAGGGTAAACTAGACTTGCTAGGGCAACTAATCTAGGAAAAGGTAAAACACTAAAATAATATTAGCCCATCTCTGCTTATTCTTGCATTGCTTCTAGTTGTCTTTGATTTCTATTTGCCATTGACACTTCAGCAATGCCAAACTAGAAGAGGTGTTAAGGATTGCTGATCTCTGCTTTCTGCAAATAGGGTAAACTGAAGGAAATTCATTTTTGTTCGAAAACGGCTGGTTTTATTTCTGAGATTACCTTTTCCTAGATTCGTCTACTCAGCCAAGACTTGAGCCTCATATTTCATGCTTTAACAAAATGAACAGATTAAGTAAGCACGTATTCATATTGATTGTGTAATTTATCTTGCCTTTGTAAATTTTATTCACTTAAGTTAATTATAATATAAATAATAAAAAAAAAATATTAGATATATTCTGTATATCATATCATTTAATTTTTTTTGTTGTTCATTTTTTTGTTCTTAGAAATTTTTAAATAACTTTGAATTATCTTTTATAAAAAAATTTCCATTTTAATGAAATTTTCTCTTCTATTTTTATTAATGGAGATATTCATTTCATATTAATGAATAAATTTAATTTATTTTAGATTTTTGTTTCTTTTTTAAACATAATTTAATCTAACTCATTAAGAAAACAGTTTCGAATATTTTTCATTTTTTTTAAAACATAACCAGCAAAACTGGTTACTTTTGCACTTTGAAAAGATTTTTTAGAATTAACTTTTTTTTTTAAGCACTAGAAATTTGAATGCCAATTTCCATTTGGATAATAAATGGAATTCCATAGTTTCGAGTGAATTTCAGTTAATAATCCATTTGCCTAATGGATCCAAGTTTAACTTAATTTTTCTAACTTATGATTTATTTCCCTATTTACCCTCAACCCTTTTTTATAACTTTGATGCATTTCTCAACAAATCAATGAAATAAATCCCTGCTCACCATATCAATGTGGATTATATACTCACTCTCTCACAAACATACAATGTGTGTGTGTATATATATGTATATATATATATGTGTGTGTGTGTGTTTTTTTTCTCAAACGACTAGGTTTTGGAATTCCCTCCCTGCTTCCCAGGCTGTACTAACATGTAGAAATTTAAATATAATATGAAGACATTTCGCTGCTCAACTCCCAACTTAGTGTTCCTATAGGCATGGTCTCCAGTTCACAGTAGCTACTTATGTCTCAGTGACATTGTCTTGTTTAACGTGAATATGAGTGTGTGTGTGCATAAATGTGTATATGCCTAGGAATATGTGTGTGTGTATGTTTATATATATATATATATATACAAACACACACACACGTGAAACTTAAGATGGCAATCATCTGTAGAGATGCTGCAGTCATCATATATATTTATAGTAGCTTCTTTCAGTCTTGACAGACTATGAACTGTTATGGTGCCTGCATGTGAATTTTTTGTTGCAAAAGAATCTGAGTCGACATTTGTTAAATACCAGTGGCAAGTGGGGTTCAGGACGACTTGAAACAATACTGAGATAAGCCGAGTGCACATACAGCACCTAGAATTCCCAAATCGTCACCCATCTGTTACTAGCCAGGCTCAGCATTGCTTAACTTTGGTAATCTGACGAGAATTGGTGTGTCAATGTGATTATGTCGAACTTCATTCATATATGTATATATTCAAGCAAACACTATTGAATACAATGGAGGTACTTTGCTTTATTTTCTTTTGTTTTTTCATATAGTTTTTTTTTTTTTAATATCAAAATCGAAGATATTAATAAAAGTTCCATGAGAATCACAAGTGCTTTCGATTCAACTATGTATCATCTTTTTGGTGAAAGTGAACCGAGATTTTAAAAAAAATAAAAAATGAAAGAGAAAAGTAGAAAAATAAAATCCCCAATAAATTGTAAGCAATGGTGGCGGTTAAAAAAATGCAAATAGATTTAAAAAAGAAAAAAAAAAAAAAAATCTGAGCTTTAAAATCTAAGTGTCCATAAGCCAGTATTATCAAAGCACAGTCATTCCACACTACGCAAGGAATTTTAATATGTTGCTACTGGTTTCAAATGTTAAATGAATTTTTAACTTTTGAGATTAATTTCATGCAAGACAAATTGAAGTTTTAAACACAAGGATTTGTTTAAGGTTGCAGGAGGGACAGTTATGCTCTTTTTGTAAATGTTAATATATGGTACTGGTGTCTGTTAAATCCAAACTAAGTTGGCAGCGAGACAATGTTGTTGTAAATTCAATGTATGTATTAGTCTTATTATTATTATGAGAATTAGATTCTCCTAGAGGGCATTTGAACTTATATACAACATTGGTTTGCTCTAATGTTTTTATAGCCGGGGTGGAGTTGTTTTTAACCATGAGGTTTTGAGTTTTAAACTTATAAGTAATAATATACGTATAATCTCGGTGAGATCAAATTATTTTTCTAGGTATTTATTAAAGACTAACCTGGGTGTCCGGCGTTGCCCGTGTGTTTGGAGGTGTGTGTTGAGCAAAAAAAAAATGTGGTAGTAGGCAGGCAAGCTCGAACCCTTACTGCCAAGGAGGAAAAGAACGTGAAAAAAAAGTGACGTCTTTGCCGTTGTATTCATCACCAAACCAGAAGTGGTGAAGGTTTAAATTAAGGCTAGTCAATCGGAAAGGGGGGGGATGACTTTCGAAAATATTGTCGAAAAAGAGCGACTTCTCCTTGTAGAAAAGTGCTCAGGTGCAGGTGAAGGAATTAATGTTTTTCACCAATTTTTTAATATTTTTTGCTCGAAAGGTTGAGCTTCAAAACGATACCAATCTCATGAAAATCTGTCGCCTCTGTCGAAAGTTGTAGACATACATACATACATACATTTTAAACAGACAGGTGAGATTTATGTTATATAATGTTCACTTTCATCAGACAGCTACATTCTTTATAAGGAAAACGTATTTAAAATAATTTTTTTTTTTTGTCATGAATATGAGTAGGCTTCAGTAATAAAATAGCAAATTGTCAAGATTGTAAACTTATTTTTGCATGTTTAAGTTCAATAAATCTGTGAACTACATCAGAATCTTTTGATGATTCCACTTTAAATTTTCTAATTGTTTTCTAATCTTCATTCTCAGGTGTGTATTTTCTAGTTTTCTTTTTTTTTTTTATCTTGTTTAAAGAAAGACAATTGAGTGAAACTAGATTGAAATCTTTTTTCTTAAAGACGAAAAGATTCTTTTTTAAAGAAGATGAAGCACAATGTCTAAAACAATCTTATCTGAGCAAAATTCGGGATGTTTGTGATAAAAAGATTAAAACAAATCAAAAGAATCAAACTTTATCGGTTTTCAGTCTTATTGGAATATTTTGTATAGTTCCTATTTGTCTTAGCAATTTCAATAGTGATCCTACAATTTGGAAGCTTTTGGATGCATAGAGTTACCCAAGTTATAATCATTTTTGAATGCACACTAACTCCTCCATTGTAGTACCTACCTAGTTCAACATGATACTGCATCTGGTTTTATATGTAGACATTTATATCAGAAATAATTAGTTCAAGCCATGAGCATATATAAATATTTGAAGATGTTAAAAATTCGAAGCATTAACACTTAAATGAAATGATTTGACATAAAATTTAGCCGAAATATGTTGATACGTCTTAAAATACGTCTTAAGGATATTACCAACTTCTAAATTTACTTAGCACTTATGTTTATCGCTTAGAACCCAACGTTTATCATTCATTTATAGTTTTAGGTGATTAACAGTTTACATTTGTGATTTTTATACTGGCTTTATTTAAATATATTTATATGATGAAGTATTAAATGTACAAAATGCAACAGAAAGATTAATTTATTTAATCAATGATAAATTTTACTTGGCTTAACATTTTACTGTATTTTCAAGGTATTAACGACCCTCAGAAATATAGAAACCAATTTCTAACACCTGGTATACTCATCTGTTGCTACACGATCAGGATCTCTGAAGATACTTTTTGACCTCAAATGCACCAAACATTAATGTTATTGGTTTTTTTTTTCCTTTCCCTTTTGCAAACCTTAATCAGGTTTTACAAAACCAGAAACAAAAAAGCAATTTTCCTCTACAAAACAACCAAACCAAACACCATGAATAAATATGTGAGGCTATAAAGAACTTGAAGCTTAAAAATTATTTTCAAAATGATTAGATTTGGCAATTTAAATAACCTGAAAAGGATTGATATGCCGTAAAGGCAAATCGAACCAAATTTGGTATATTTTCTGAGAATTGGGAATTCTGTGAACCCGAAGTGTTAATCTAAATATATTTTATTATAATTCTATCTCAAAAGATATGGAGTTCCTTGTTTGTTAAAAGTCTGCTATCACAATATGGTTCCATTCAAATTTGGAGAATTTTATTTTCTTGTTATGCGTGTGTAAAGATCATTCTGTAGGACCCTGTATTATCTTTATTGGACCATTTTGTTAATATATATATTTTTTTTCTTTTTCTTTTTAGGTAAGTGTTTCCATGGATTCCTTTATATTCCCATTGAAAGATATTGCATGTCTTTTGATATTTGGTGAGTTGTTTTTTTATATTGCTTATGTGTCAACCTTGACTTCCGTGCATCATAACTCCTCTGTCAAATTACAAACTGATGGGTTTTTTATAGTTTGAAATAGGGGTTTGTCTATGATCCATTTTGGATTATTTTTTTCTATAAGATTTGTGAGGTTTTTTTTTGTTTCTTTTTTGTTTTTTTCTTATCCTGGTATTACCCTTTGTTTTACAGAATGTGCAATTGCTTTCTCCTTTTTTGTCACTTCTTCTGTTTATTTTAGCTTATAGTTATATTCGCTGTCTCTCTCCCGTCAGACCATTGTTTCTCTCTCTCTCTCTCTCCCGTCAGACCATTGTCTCTCTCTCTCTCTCTCTTTACCTTTCTCTAGCTTCCTCTCTCCCATCTTGCATCCTCTCTCTCTTTCTCTCTCCCTTCCATCTTGCTTGCTCTTTTTTCTCTCCCTTCCATCTTGCTTTCTCTCTTTCTTCTGTCTTGTTTCCACTCTCTCCCTCCCCCTCTCTCTCTCTCCTGTCTTACTTCATCTCTCTCTCTCTCTCTCTCGCTTCCTCTCTCTCTCGCTTCCTCTCTCTCTCTCCTGTCTTGCTTCCTCTCTTTCTCTCCTGTCTTGTTTCTTACACACCCTCTCTCTTGCTTCTTACACACCCTCTCTCTTGCTTCTTACACACCCTCTCTCTTGCTTCTTACACACCCTCTCTCTTACTTTTTACACATCCTCTCTCTTGCTTCTTACACACCCTCTCTCTTGCTTCTTACACACCCTCTCTCTTGCTTCTTACACACCCTCTCTCTTGCTTCTTACACACCCTCTCTCTTGCTTCTTACACACCCTCTCTTGCTTCTTACACCCCCTCTCTCTTGCTTCTTACACACCCTCTCTTGCTTCTTACACCCCCTCTCTCTTGCTTCATACCCCCTCGCTCTTTCTTTCTTCCTACTCCCTCTCTCTTTCTTTTTTCCTACCCTCTCTCTCTCTCTCTACCCCTCTCTCTCTCGCTTCATACCCCTCTCTCTCTCTCGCTTCATACCCCTCTCCCTTGCTTCTTACCCTTTCATCTCTCTCTGTCTTGCTTCCTATCTCCCGTCTTCACTCTTTCTCTCGCACCCATCCTCCGTTATTTTCAAACACTTGCCACATCTTACCCTTGTTCCATACGTGTAAATTATTTTATTTTATCTTTTGCTGTTACTCTGTCCTTTATTTTGGCCCCTTTCCAAACTGCCCATAACCCCCCCCCCCGTTTATTTTTCTTTCAATCACACCCGTTTTTATTCAGCCCTAAAGCAAAGCACTTTCCCTCTTTTACTGGGATTTATTTCATTAGATGTAATCGGAGTGAATGGCCAATAAAATCAACTTCTATTAGGCCAGATCAATGACAAATCTGTAGGAAATTTCAAATGTCTTCTCAAATCTGTTACAATTGTTGATAACGGTTTTTTGTTTTTTGTTGTTTTTTCGGAAGGGTTGGGGTGATTTTCTTCCCCTCCTTTTTTTTCTTTTTTTTTGTGTGTGTGTGTGTTACACCACAGGTTTTAAAGTCCTTTGAACCTTGCTTTTATTGATGACTAATTTATGGTCACTGATTCAGGTTTATTCACATCAGGATTACAAATGATGACCGGCTCCCTGGCTTACACGTCCCCACACTTTTTCCCCACGAACAACCACCAGATGAAAATCAAATCTAGGGAATGGATCAAAGGAATTTGGAGGCAACAGGCAGGGGGGGGGGGCAAAATAAAAACATGAAGCTGCAATTTTTCTTTCTTCTTGGGTGTTAATTTTGACACGCCTCCTGATTGTGCACTCCTAAAGAATTTACTTTTGTATGACTCCACAATGCACTTTTCGATTTAATCATTCTGGAATTTCATGGAACCTTATTTTTAGTCAGAGGATTTTATTCTTTGGATCATTATAACAAAAATGCTTAATCATAATGCTGTGTTTATTTAAAAATATCAAAATAATAGTGAGAAATGTTTTTATGGAATGATTGGTTGGTATTGTAGAGTCGTTCCTTTGTTCTAAAAACAAAACAAAAATTATAGACAGTGGTGGGGGTATTAATGTCATTGTTTTTTTTTTTTTGTTTTGTTTTTTCTTTTTTTGTTGTTTTTTGTTTGTTTTTTAAAGAAAAGCAACACATATTTGAAAGTGAACATTTATTTATGCTTTTTTTTCTTTTTTTTCTTTATTCAAACACATTTTGATATACTCTTGAGTAACTTTCCATATATGTCTAGTGCTACCAGATAAAGCTGTCTGAAGATACTGGCTTTCTAAATTAAAATGTATCAAACATTAATATTATCAAAGTCAAAGGCGTGTTTACCGTGATAGATGCGTTGTTTAAATATAAAAATAAAATATGCATAAAAATGTGTTTATAAGCCAAATTTATACTTTTTTTTCGTCCCCCCTCCACTCCTTTTGAAAGAAAACCCAGCCCCCTCCTCATCCTCATCCTCCTTTTGAAGTAAAGAATCCGTGTGTTATCTGTCTGCGATGTAAAAAAAAAATATATATAAAATTCTGATGGATTGAGTCTATCGCAAAAATATTAAGTTTAATCAAACAAATATTTGTTTATTTTCATAATATTGCATTGTAATTTGGTTTATAAATGTAATTTATGTCTATTTTTTGATAGTTTTTTTTCTCTTTGCAAAACTCAATCATGTTCTGCAGAGTCAAAATAATTTTCCAGTACAAAATAACAAAACAGAACATCATGAATAAATATTTGAAGATATAACGAGCATGAAACATAAAATCTTTTTCCAAAATTACTGGATTCGGCATTCAATAACCCAAAATGGGTTGAAATGCTGTAAAAAAAAAAAAAAAAAAAAAAACTTTCCGTGTATGTAGATCATTCTATAAGTCCTAATTCATTTTTTTTTTTTTTTTTTTTTTTTTTTTTTTTTAATCCTTTGAGATTAGACTTCATAACTAGTTTATTCATTCTTTTGTGGACGCTTGTCCTCCTCTTCATAGTTGTTTCACCATGTTTTTTGGCCAACTCATCCTTCTTCAGGTGATTAACCGCAACTTGATAGAAATTTTGAGTTCTGTAACTGTATCCTCAGTAATTACTGCCTTCCATAGGTTTTTTTTCCCCCCACGTTTTGGCCAACTAATCCTCTGGCATGCTTTGGGTAGGATTGAAATTGCTATCTTCAGACAATGCTCACCTGGAACCACAGAAACTAGACACCTCTATCCACTGCGCCACAGACCAGTTTAGATCAAGTTTAGATTTTATGGTCTTAAATCCAATTTTATGGTCTTATCTGATCTTCCATTGTCAAGTTCATATCAGATGGTATATTTTTTTTTGGGGGGGGGGAATTCTTTATGAAGCCTCATCTCAAAAGTCTGCAAAAGAATGAACACACAAGTCTTAATTCATCAGTGATATGAAATGACATCAATCAGGGACAAGCTCCATGAATCTCCGTAAGATTGTATGGCCATATTATATGAGGGACAGCCTTGCTAACATATCATACGAGCTGACAGTTGGAGGTCGGTGCCCAAGAAGATGGCTAACGCTTGCTACACATCGTCAAAACTTGAAAATCATCAGTGTGCACCCAAATCAGGCACAAGGCCAAAGAAAATAGAATAATATCTGGTGATAATACAATATGATGCAAGATCACACAAGGAAAAATGTTTAAAAAATCCTCTAAATCCTAATCTCTAATATATATAGAAAGCACTTTGTGTGATTTGTTCCTTATGGACTCTAAAATGGTCGGGTTAATTTTTTAAAAGTTTTACACAAATGGACTTTATTTATCTGGGATTATTCTTAGATAGGTTTTGTATTGGAATGCCTCCAATAATATGCTTATACAGCCTTACATCGCAAGTACATTTAAGAAGTTTTATCACTGCACAAGCAGAAGGGCTCAGTATATAAAATGAACAGTAGGTTTTTGATAAGACAGAGGAGTATTCAAAATGAATGTTTCTGTTTAAAACACAATTTAACCATGATACCTAACTTTTGCATTTTAAACTTATAACTTATTTAACTTGTATAAAAAAATAAGTGTTCTACAGTGCAATGTAGACTACAATGTGTTATGGACTAAATCACTGTGGGTGTTGTATATGGAAAGGGGACAAATCCCGGTATTTAGAGAAACAGAGTAATTAATATCGAATATAATTATTATTAAAGAAGAATGCTGGAATTGAACTCTGTTATCAAAAATTAAAATGAATGCCTATTGTCATTTAGATACGATTCCAGGAATGCAGTAGAGTTATCTATTGTAGTTAGAAATTATTATAAGAAACAAAGTTATGTTAGAGGAATAATGGACATTGCAATAAAAGAATGTCCTTTTGTGTTGCCAGGACACGTGTTGGAAGCATGTGCATCCCATGCACGTTTGGCTGCATTCTGACGTCACAAAGAAATAATTAAGTTTGTGAGAAACAGTTCAGTTCATGTTGAGTGGGAGAGAGTTAGCCTAAGCTCCTTTTGGAAGCAAAGGGGAGGAAGACAAGACAATGTTGTAATTTTGCCAGGCATCGAATTCTTCTTATCATCATCTCCAGCTGGAAAATAAATGTCTTCATATTGTTTGTAAGCCTTTGTCTTCATTTGTCATCAACCGCCAGGTAATGTTTTGTCTTCATTGTATTGTATAATGAACTTTATATGAAACCCCTTCCAAAGTGTTGACTGTATTCCCTCATCGTTAATGTCTCTTCCCTTTTGTGTTTAAAGAACTGTTCATTACACCTCTCTTCACACATCTCAGCCTTCTATTATAAAAACTCCTCAAGTAATTGGGTCGTTGTCGCTGTGTAACCCGTTATATTACAAACGTGTCGTCTCTGTTCACATCCCACAGTACAACACGGGGAGGCATGTGAAGCTTCCTCCTTGTGCACCGCGGTGGCTAGAACAAGCCATCAGTTGATTTGATTGAGAAACAAGTCATTTCACTGATTTTGATAAGAAAAGTATTGGAAGTGTGGAATATTCGTTGATTCTTATTCAATTCCATGCAATGCCGTGTCTCTTCTCTAATCCTATATATCAGCAGTTAAAATTGTAATGACCTCCGAGGTTATCTCGGATACGTGTAAATACTTTAAACGAGATATTCAGCGAAACTAACTTTGAATTTTTACGAAAATTTAAATTATATTGTAAAATATGATATCAATGTGAATAGGAATTATGTTGTTTTTAAACATGGCTGAATATCTACAAAAAGTTTTCACGTTTCTAAAATCAGGCTTTTCTCTCCAGAGAAAATTATTAGCAAAATAAAAGTACAGAATTTCTAATATTCATAAATTTGAAAACTTCAAATATATATATTTTCCCCTAAAAATGTAAGAGCAATTTCATCTGGACCCTAACATTGTGCCCTTATGATTTGTTCAAAATCACAAGTGGATGAGGAATTCAAAACAATTACTGATACCCTATCCAAGAATGGGTACACTCCTGATGTGATTAGGTTAGTTATGCAAAGGAAAATGAGTTTTCTGAAACTAAAATTCAAACAGTGAATAAACATCCAAAATATATCTGTTTACTGTGGTTGGGGACAGTAAGTGAGGAATTCGCCAAACAAATTAGCTGTTATTTTGCTTCAAATGTGTGTATTGTGTTCTCTTTGAGAATTTTAATGCCATCCTCTCAAAAAGATGTTTACCCCCCCCCCCATCATAATAATAATGTAATTTACAATTTTTAATGTAGTTGTGGTGTCAACTATGTGGGTTGAACAACATTGACATTGGATGGAAGAGTCCAACAGCACATATCTAGCAAAATCAGAAATGGGACATACCAAGCAAGACATACTTGCCAACACATACGGGTCTTCAATAACTGACCATCTCATTTTAACTCCATCATGTGCAGAGAACTTCAGCACAAACTCATTTTCAATTTTGAGTCATGCTCACTTAACATTTCATTTAAAGATCTTGGAGATTGTTAATGTTCGGTTGAGAAGGCCTTCTCTCTGTAAACAGAGAGAATGTCTGTTAGGTTTGAGCATGATTAGTTTGTAGGATCTTCAAAAAATATAATTTTGCTAATAATCACTTCCCCCACTTTTTTTTTTTCACCCATGACGGAACACATTTTTATTTTAATAATTTACATATTTTCGATTTCCCTCTTTTAAATTCCTCGATACAGATATGAGAAAGTGAGGGTGAAAGTGGTCAGCTGACCCCCCTCCCCCTCTTTATTTTTCTTTCCTCTTCTTTGCCTCTTTTTCTTTATTTTAAAACGCATTTTACTTTTAATCATGAATTACAAAAGTCTTCCCTTCATGATTGCAATATTTAAATTCTGGACACCCCAAAGAATCATGAAAAAAAAAAAAAAACATAGAGAGAGGAAGAGGGTCAAAAATTTAGTTTTTGTTAGTAAATTTGTTGAACTATAAGTATTTAACCCAAATGTGCTCAAAAGCAGATAGATTGTTTTGAAACATTGGCATTGTCTATAATGATAGTAAAATTTTACATTAAAAAGAAAGCTATTGCCGTAGAATGACTCTGACACAAACGCATAAAATTTTTATATGCATCTACTGTTTGAGAGGCTTTTTTCTAGCTATGTGCCACTTGAATTTTAAATGTGTTCATGTAAATGTGCCTATTGGATGGACACAATGTTTAAATATGCAAATGCACACAAAAACACGTTATACATACTGCAAAAATGTGTGTGTGTGTATATATATATATATATATATATATATATATATATATTCTCTTGTATGTTTTTATTTTTCTCGGTACTGTCAATTTTCTTGATAATGGTGCACTTATAGTTTATTCAATAAATGATCAAAAACCTTTGCCATTCCATGTTAATTGATTTCTAAAACGGTGTTTTTTTTTTTGTTTTTTGTTTTTTTTTGTTTTTTTCGATTGAATTTTAAAATGCAACAATTTAAAATGAAGAACTTTTAATTGCAATTGATTGCATTTTACGACATGTAGATATAAAATAAATGTTAGTCTTAAGTATTGATGGTGAAAAAGAAAAGAAAAAAACATTGATTTTAGATATGTAAACTTTTTCACGTACACACAGATGCTAACATACTGTTTGTTGGCTTCATGGCTTTTTTGTCTTTTGAACTCATTAAGTCTTAATCATTTTATATAAAACATGTTATAGATGTCATTATATAACAGTAGGTGAATTACCCGTTTACACTGGGAGAGATTGCTCATAGAATATCAATTATGTTATTTTTATTATATAAGTTCAATAAATTTAATATTATTAAATTATTATTGTATTAATGTTGCGAATCTGTCTCTGCTTTAGCATTATTTTCATGGCAAGTGCTCGTCTGAGCTCTAATCTATGGTCCCCCCTTGCCAAATTTCACGAGAAACACTCATCTACCTTAAAATACTATCAATAATTTCCCCCCACTCTTTATCTGTGCCTAAACCTAAATGTAGATTCCATGAACAAAGTTTCCTTCTTAGAACTACACACCTGTGGAACTGCCTTCCGTTTGCCTGCTTTCCAGCTGACTAAAATATGGTTGTCTTCAAGTCCAACGTAAACAAGTTCTTGATGAGCCGTTCCACTTAAATTAACAAATTTACCAAATTTCCATTACTAATGATTACTATATTGTTCAATTGACTACTGTGCACTCTTTAACCCTTATCCTCGAGTGGCCTCTCTGCCTTGATAAGTGATGATGCCTATATAAAAAAATAAATAAATAAAAAAATAACTAAGTATGAATGTGCAATTATCTCTGATAAAGAATTATTGATTTTGTAGAACACTTTATTTTGCCGAGATAAGTAAAAGTTTGAAATTCGTTTCATAAGAATAACCGCAAAAGTTGGACTAGTGTTTACATAAATTGAGTCCGGTAACAATGCCTATTTTTCGATTGTTTGTGATGCAAATAATCCTAGAAATCCTTTATTGCTTTATGATCCTAGCATCCATGCTGGACTGGAAAAGTATAAAACAAGAATAAATTTAAAATAATTGAAGATCAGAAGCCTTTTACCTGCAATATTTATTCATTTATTTATTTTATCTTAGATCGTTAACAATAAAATTTCATCTTCAGAGATGACCGGAACTGAGCCATTTACACGTTGTTCCAGTGGTTGATAAATCAACCACAAAAATAACACTGAGAGCTACAAGAGCACAGACTTTATTAAAAACAGTTAATATGAAAATTTTAGACAACAAAATGTTACATAATTTTTATTAAATAGATTGAAAAATTTTTTTTTTTTTTAGTCTTCATTTTACTAACCCTAACCCGATCGGTCTCTTATGGAGAGAGAAAAGGATATGCCCTATGTTATTGACAGTTTTTATAAAATTTAAAAGTTTGAAAAAGTGTCTTACACAGGAAGACTCAGAAAAAAAGATGATTTTGTTCATTTAATAAAAAATTGCTGAACAATGTTTGGTTTTCTAAGATTTTCAAATTAACCTGTGTACCAATTACAACTACAAATTCAATTTCGTCATAAATCGCCACATAAGTAATCAAGTGCAATTCCATTGATCGATGTGAGTACTCCTGTAGTGTTGCTCATATTTCGGATAGCAATGATTTCCATATCATCCTCAAGGTGAGGCTTTGGTGAGTGGTAACTTTTTAATAAAAAAAAAGAAATGTTACATGATGAGTTACTTGCAAATTAGTTTATTGGAAGAATTAAAATGAAATTTGTTTTCAAACATAACTCAATCCCAGAAATAAAGAATATGTTAGCGTGTATTGTGTGATTAAAGTGTATATGAACAGGATTAGCAAAATAAACATGGGTTCACTTTGTTTTAGTACAATATATTTTCTGGCCCTGTCGGTGGGGCATTAGAATACGCCGACTGCCCCCCTGCAGAGGGTAAAAGTCCCTCAATGGGGGTCCTGGATATGACCTTAAACTATATTCAGTGGTGAGGCCCCAGCTTGTGGGCTTTGGGGAGTGTGGAGCCACCCTTTAATTACCATTGCTCCCAGGTCCACTCTGACCCAGAGTTAGGGTCCCAACTATGGGTTAAATAGAAACCGACGTGAAAACAACAAATATATTCTATTAAAAAAAATTTTTCTCCAAAATCTTTGGATTCGGCATTAAATAACCCGAAAAGGGTTGATATGCCGTAAAACAAAAACACCCAACCAACCAACAATATATTTTCATATAATCTGAATAAAAAAGACTTAAGGTTTTCATTTAATTCATTTAACATGGAAAATGGATCTTCATTTAATGTAAACTAGGTTAGTAATAATTCTCTTTGGAAGGTTATTAATGTTAATTTTATATTTTCTGTATATTTTTCTACATTGGCGCCACAAGTATATGCCAAGTAGATCACAGCTTTCTAGATTCCAAAACTTCTCTTATATATAATGTGTGTGTGTGTGTGCATACATGTTTACACACATCGCAATTGATTATTGATTTCTTTCCAACACATCCCAATGCTACACACATACACTTACACAAATATTCTTACAAAACTACAAGTAAAATGTAGATAAAATTTCAATGATTAAGTTTGCTAAACAAGTTTAGCATTTTTCTTAAATTGCTCCTATGTCAATTATAAGAGAATTTTATCATTTTGTTTTGTTTTTTGAATGATAAACCGCACAAGAAGAACAGTGAATGTTTGCTAATTTCAACAAAGTTTTAATTAATCTTGACTCATTTCTTATTAAGGATTGTCTCATCAGTCTTGAATTTAGAATTTGGATAGGAAAAAAAAGAAAGAAAAAAAAATCATTGATTATTTAAGCCAATGCACTGTGGCGGTGGTGGAGTTTTTGTTGCTGACATCCAAATAATATTTCTTACATAAAGTGAAGCTAATCTTCGGTATGCCTAGTCGCTTATGTAAACCTAGATTGGCTCATAAGCAATCTGGGAAGAATAGATATCTCAAATCTAAACAAGGGAGGCGGATATTTGCTATATTAAAGATATACGCTAAAAAAGAAAAGAAACCTTTAAATCAAGGAATTATAAAATTTCCAGTACTTATTCATTCATTTACTTATTTTGACAATGATAATAATAATAAATTATTATTCAAGAAATGCGAAATTATTTTTATATAATCTCTCTATTCCACCACCAAAATTGTTAGACTGTAGGAATATAAGAAAAAATAATTTGTCCCAAATGTTTTTAATTTTAGAAAAAAAAAAAAAAAAAAATACATAATAGTTATCAGTATTATTGGTTATGCCTTTTTGGGCATTCTCTTTTTAACGATCTTTTTACAGCTACACGGATCAAATTCTTTCAAATATCTCCACTGATGGTTCCCAGTAATGTCCCCTTAATTCACTTCAAATCATTATTTCTGAATTTATCCAATTTAACGATTTACAACTACACTTTCATCCAAGTTGACACTACTTTAATCTCGTAATAGCAAGGTTTAAATATTTGGTAAGTGAAGGAGGAGTTTTCCTTCTCTGAGATTAGTTGCCCTACCAGAACTTTTGTTTCATGGACCTTGCTATTTAACCGCTGGCTTTGAAGTAGAATATATCGATTCATAGCTTTCTCAAGGGGTATTATTATGGAAAGTAATGCAGTAACAAAGCATGCCAACCCCAAACTCCACCCTTGAAACCACAGCACTCTTATTTCCTAGACTGGAAACTGTTCATCTCATTTCATTGCCCATAAAATACTACTACAACATTAATACGCACCTCGTATTACCAGATCAGGCTGTCTGAAGATATTGGCTTCCTGACTTTAGGTCCTGGATATGACCTTAAACTATATCCGATGGTGAGGCCCCACCTTGCGGGCCTTAGGGAGTGTGGAGCCACCCTTTAATTGCCATTGCTCCCAGGTTCACTCTGACCCGAAGTGGTAGTACCTGTTAGGGTCCCAACTATGGGTTAAATAGAATCCGACTTAAAAAACAAATATACTCCATTAAAAATCGTTCCTCAAAATAACTAGATTCAGCATTAAATAACCTGAAAAAGGTTGATATGCTGTAAAACAAAAACAACCAACCAACCAATCCTGACTTTAAATATGCCAAACACTGATATTATTTTTTGCTTTCCTTTTGCAAAACTCAATCATATTCTCCCAAGTCAAAAACAATTTTCTGCTACAAAACAATCAAACCAAACGCCATGAATAAATATTTGGAGATATAAAGAGGGTAAAGCATAAAATGTTTTTTCAATACTTGATTCATCATTAAATAACTCCAAAAGGGTTGATATGCCTTAAAACAAAACAACCAAACCATTAACATACAGATCAAATTCAGTTTAATATTTAATCCAATGATATATAATTTCCAAATTTGATTCACTCTGAAAGGTTTTTGCTTTATCACCGTTTTTAATCTGATTATTATTTTCTTTTCGTAGTAAATGGCCTAAAACAATTTTCCACAACATCTCTAAATCCATATCTGCAGGTTAGGGTTCAATCATGA
Source organism: Euprymna scolopes (assembly GCF_053919585.1). NCBI lineage: Eukaryota > Metazoa > Mollusca > Cephalopoda > Sepiida > Sepiolidae > Euprymna > Euprymna scolopes. The sequence goes on along the minus strand of NC_136499.1, from coordinate 28,906,441 downwards.
AAGCTAATTGATGAGTGTGACATTCTTCATCTTTTAAAAAGAATTGATTGTAAACTTATTTTGTACAAACGACATCCCGAATTTTATCAACAGCCAAGAAAGCTGAATTTTAGCTTTCAATGTTTGACAGGAATATTATGAACTATTTTTCTTTTCATCATTTTCATATAGCTATACACATATGCATGTGTGTGTGTACTTGAAGGAATATGTACATACTGTGTCTGTATAGTTATATACAGATGTGTATGTAGAAATGTGTATATAGAGGTATTTATCAGTATATGTGCACATATTCAAATGTATGTGTAGCTGTGTTGGTATTTACATATGTGTGTATTTGTATGTATCTATAGATCACTGTGTATTTAAATATGTAGATTTATGAGTATTTTTGTCTATGTATTTATTGCTATAGATGTGTGTATATGCTGTGAAGGACACTTATTTGTGTATAGTATGTGTGAGTACGTTACATATAAATAAATAAAGCGCCTACTTTCTTAGCTGTCATTACCTTTTAGCTTTCATCTTCTGATCCATCTGCAGTTTAATTACTCGTATTTCCCCATTGTCATCATCATATCTTGGGGTAAATGTTTGTGTCGGGTGGTACAGTGACGGTGAACGTATTCAGATTCCTTTTTATGATTTAAATGATGGACTTTACATATTGATCTAATCTGGAATGATATATGACAAGAGTTCTGTAGAAATTCATATCCATTAATATTGAGATTCTTGCCTATCTAATTCAATAAGCACATCTTAAGTGTGTTGTTGCTTCTTTTAGTATGGCATCACCATTAAAGAAAGAATATCTGGTTTTGATAAACGAAATGTATTCTTCAATACTTGTTTTTAAAACTTTCACACACACACACACACACACACACTAGTGATGGGACGATTCTGTACTAAACTACAAATTCCGATTCTTTATAAATCTTTAAATAGTTAACAATTCAATTATGATTATTTTTTTCCCCCCTATTACTGTAAAAACACACTAAAATGTGCAGATATTTTCTCAAAGGTAAAAATACACTTGTGTGGGATAATCTATCGATTTTATTTTTACTAGTGATTTAAAATAAATATTTATTATTTTATTACTACCAGCAGTGAAAGATTTTGCTTTAAACAAATTTAAATAACAATTTAAAGAATCGTTTTTAGCATCAGAAAATAAGCACACATGACCCCTATTATGACCCCTTAATATTTGTTTTGGACTCAAATCAAGTTATTAAGTTAGATCCATGTCCAAGGAACCAATATCTAAAATGTTAAGTGTTTAGACCCAAAATTGTCAGGAGTTTGGTAGAGTTCTCAAAGGTGAAATCGTTGAACTTTAACCCCTTAACAGCGAAATTCTTGGCCAAAACCCGATCACATCGATTTTCCCAAATCTCAGTACCCTCTATATCAAATTTCGAGTCTGTAGACTAAAAATTGACAGTTATTGCATAGGGAAATGTACACAGACACACACACACAGACACGTTCACTTTTATAGATATACTAGCATTTCAGCCGGCGTTGCCTGGGCGTTTGGATGTGTATTTCGAGCAAAAAAAAAAATGTTAGTAGGAAGGCAGGCTCGAACCCGTACCGGAAAGGAGGAAAAGAAAAGGGTAAAATCTAACATTTCTACTGTTGCGACCACCGCCGAACCGGAAGCGACATTTTTTAAAATTAAGGCTAGACAATCTAAAGGAGAGGATAACTTTAAAAAATATCGGCGAAAAAAGTGACCCCCCCCTCCCCTGTAAAAAAAGTGCCTAGTTGAAGGGGAATATATTAATGATTTTAGCCAATTTTTCGATATTTGTTGTATGAAAGGTCGAACTTTAAAACAATACTGATCTTGGTAAAATCCGTCGCCTCTATTGAAAGTTTAAGTCAGACATGCAAACATACATACATACATACATACATTTATATATTGGTAACTAAAAATTTTCGACCCAAACTGATGAAAAAGCTTGCCCTATCTCTGAATACCCTTTATGTAAAATTTCAAATATTTAGACCAGAAATTCTCTGAATAATTTGGAAGAGACCGCAGAGGTCAATTTTTTTTAACTTTGACCCTATTATGACCTTTTAAAATTTATTGTTTTGGGCTCAAATCAAGTTATTAAGTTAGATCCATGTCCAAGGAACTTATATCTAAAATTTCAAGTGCGTAGACCCAAGATTGTCGGAGAAGTTTCGTAGAGTTCTCAAAGGTCATTGTCATTGAGAATTGTCGCTTAGAATTGATGGTTACTCCTTTATTTGTTTTGCTACATGTACATGTGGTAAGGTCCTCAGCACTTTTATCCTAGGAGTTTCTTTTGATCTTAATAATTGAAATTAGACATAATATTAACATTTTATGAAATTTTTCAAATGTTCATAAGAGTTAAGTTTTCACAGTGAAGTTGTCAATAGGAATTATAAAGCATGGCCAAAACTTTTAAAGTATATATATATATATATATATATATATATATATGAGAGAGAATTTAATATTATAATATTGCATATAGCAATTACTTATAGCAAAGGTGGGCCCTTTAAGAAGATTATAAGGCTGTCAAATTCAATGCATAATGCGAAGTTCCATCTGATCACGTTGTTGAACACTGTTTAGATATGTCTGCTTGTAAAGACATAAATAGAGCCTAATTTTCTTACTTTCACCTTTGGATGTTAAGTTTTCTTATTAGTTCTTATTAATTCAGACAGAAGTTAAAATGTTTTGAATCTGAGGTTCAAATTGTGTTACTGGCAGAATAATCATCCTTTGCAAAAAGATGTTAAGAAGTTTAAAATATTTATCATCAGAATCTACTGGGATGCTCTGGATGAAATTTTATATGGACCTTTGTTATGATAAAGTGCAGCAAGCTAAGTATTATGGTATTTGTTCGATGCATACTTAGAGCTTAATATGTATGAGTATATAATGTAAAAATGATCACAAATTTAACCTTTCAATTATCAATTTGGCATAAATCATTTTAACTCTAAATTTTGCCCGTTTTTAATGGGCTAAAAGGTCTAGTGTGTGTGTGTGTGTGTGTGTGTATATATATATATATATATATATATATATATATATAGTAATTTATAAAATATATATGGCGATTAAGCTACACTGAATATTCAGCGTTTCATCCATTCTCGGATTTGTCAGGCTTATGCGCATAAGCCTGACGAATCCTTGAGTGGATGAAACGCCGAATATTCAGTGTAGCTTCATCGCCATATATATTTTATAAATTACTAACTAGCTCTACCTACGTATTGAGCACTTTTGAAGTAAATACTTAAAGTTTACGCATAAATCTATACTTTCGTATATTAATTTTATGTGAGTAAATGAAGTAGTTATATATTATAAAAATAAGCTCTCAAAAACCGCATATAAACTCTATATTGAATGATGACAGGCTCTGATCAACAATAATAATATCAAAGTTCTTAGCAATCCTTACGTTTTAGAAGATTGGATATTTTACCAATTTCTTATAACCAGCTAGCTATTAATAGAGCCTATGTTAGCGGAAAATATTATTGTTGGAGATGGCATGAAACAGCACTGTAAACCTGTTCCAGCTATGGGTAAAATAACTTTTGTTAAAGTAATGATATAGAACAAATTGTTTACGATAGGTATTGTTTCAACATTAAGTAATTGATGAGAAAGGGTTGATATGCCGTAAACCAAATCAAACCTAAGCTGTTTCTTCTGTTTCATGCAATGCATGTAATGATTCAGATAAAAGAAAGTAAAAAAAAAAAAAACGCTTTAAAAAATGCATTATTGAAAAGCGCAGAAGGAAAGAATAACTATAAGTGTAATTATGAATTTTACTTATTACATAAAGTTAATTTTTTTTTCTGTAAAAGAGTTGTAATAACATCAAGCTGTAGATGATTAAGATTATGTGCAACCTATTGCTCTATTGCTTATCAATCTTGCTTTACATTAGCTCAAGGGGATTGCAGAGAAAATTAATATTAGATGATGTTATATGAAAAACGGGGCCCCAAATATATTAGGCTTGCATCAATTTTATTAAATAGTTTAAGGGGGTTGTTAAAAGCCACACTACTTCTGACATACTGCATTTCCTTTTTTTATCATCATCATCTGAAGGCTATGTACATTAATATAAACCTGTATGTTAGATAATTTTGTGTAAAGCCTAAAGATTTTTTTTGAGCAAAGCTGTTTTTAGATTTGTGAAACCTTGACTCGTGTTCCAAACTTATTTGCTGGCTTGTTTTCTTGCGTGTTTAGTCCTGGTAGATCTGTGTTTCATCTTTTGGTGACCGGAATTAAAGAAGTTTAGTCGCTTGTATTTCTTGAGGCTTTCTCCGTTTTTCCGTGTGTCCATTGTTTGCTGCAGAGAAGTCAATTTTACTGCTGATCCATCACTTAGTGCCAGGGAAAGACGGGAGGGGGGGGGTAGGGCGCATGATGCCTGTCGTATTTCTTTTTATTGATATCTCTGGCTGGTTCCTCATATGATTAATCAGCGTTGCTGGCTATGAAGGAAGAGTCTCACATGCTCCCTTCTCCAGTCTCTGTTTCTGCGGCAATCTAGTTGTGGCTGCCTTCTAGGGGTCTCTTCTTCCCCTGTCTCTTTATCTCATCTCTCCCCCACACACCACCATGCGCTAGTCTATCCCCTGTTTCACTGCAGTCAGATTTTGGTGAATGATAGCTAATCTTGTACACCACTGATAGCAGGAATTAAAGCACCTTACCCCCCTTTTTCCGCAAATACAATACTTCATATCCCCTCCCGAAACTGCAGCAAAAATACCGGCAGATCCAATTTTAGCTGTGATTCATTTTTGCACATTTGCTTATCAGCAAACAAACAACCTGTAGATTTGTTAAAATACATTGAGAAACAGGATTAATTCTAGAAAAAAAACGCACCCATATTGATTTTCCATTGTATACACAAAGGACATACGCACGTGCGCACACACACACACACACACACACACACACACACACACACACACACACACACACACACACACACACACACACAGGGTGTTTGAAAAATCCATGGCATAACTTCAGGATTATGGTTATATCCTATATGTGTTAAGTGCCTCTTTGTGTGGTAATTGTTATTCCTTTGTAGTCATTTCCTCTGTGTGATCTTTGGTTTGTGCTGATCGTATTTATTTACCTGCATTTGGTTTGTTATGTTTGAAATAAGAAAATCAACATTTGCAGGAAACCGATTGAGTCCCACATATTAGCTATCAAAGTAGTCTCTGCTGATCATGACAATCTTGGGAAGAAACTCTGTTCATGGAAATTCTGTTTGATGTTAGTTACATATCAAAAGAAATGAAAAGTTCTTTGCAGTTATAGTTTGATCACTTTTTGCTACAATGAGGAACCAGATATTTGTGCTCAGCTAAGTATCTTCCATAGAAATGATGAAAGAGTAAAAAGACTCGCAATTTCGTTCGTGTAAAATTGACTGTAGAGAAAAGATGTTCTCTTATTAGATTGTGAAGTCAATTTTGTGCTCTGTCAAGACAAGTAACGATGCTCTGAGAATCAACTTTCCAGATGTGTGGCAGCAGTGCTGCACTTTTGAACATATGACTCATATACAGGATGTTTTTTGTGATTACATTGCCGGTCACGCAATATGCTTAAACATGATATTTTAATTTATGCGGATTGCATATCTATTATTATAGAATCAATCCTCTACTGTATATTATATATTACGAGCAATAATTTGTCCGGTGAATTAATTCACAAAAAATTTTTTTTTAAATAATAATGATAATGTCGTTCATCAAATTCCGTCTGTGTTTGTTTACAATATCATGTCAGCTGATATTCGGGCTTGATGATCTTAAAAAATAGTCTTTCTTCTCTTATAGATAAAAAATAATTTTTACAGAGGAATATTTTACATTACACTAGCCAAGATTACACCGGTGTAATGTAAAATATTCCCCTGTAAAACTTCTTTTTATCTATAAGAGAAGAAAGACTATTTTTAAGATGGGATTTTTTTGATTTTCGATACTTATCAGATGAATTTCTGTACAAAATATATCTAAGAACACTGCCAGAAATATAAATTACCTTTGTGTGAAATTTGCAGAAGATAGGCTCAGTAATTTCAGAACTTATGAGGAAGGAACACACACACGCACACACAAAGTGACTTTTATATAATAGTAGAGATATGTGAAAAAGTGGGGTTGCTTTTATAATAGCACACCATTATTCATAATTTCCTTTGTGCTCTTTTTCTTCCTCTGTGTTGTCTTTGGTTTGTGCTGACCATATTTAGTGACTTGTATTTGGTCTGTTGTATTTTATTGCCTGAAATAAGAACCAATATTCACAGTATGCCGATAATTCTTTCCCCCCCCCCCCGGGGGGGGCATAATCACGTTAACACATTGGTTCCAGTCAGATCATCGAAATCAAGCAATGTTGAGCCTGGTCATTACTGAAATGGGTGACCAATTTGGAAATTCCAGGTGCTGTATGTAGGAGGATGTCGACACCTCCCTGCAAAAGTTGCAAAACCTAACGCCCTCATCTCCCCTCATAACATTCAGATCTTTGGGGGGAGGGAGCTCCACAATTTTTAGATTAATTTCAGGTCATTTTCTTATGATTTTGTTGTATATGGCGATATAAAACCCAAACATTTCACCTCTAATCCTGTCATAGTGATACTTTATCTATCCCATATGAAAAAAAAACACTGCACTGTCGCACACATTGTAAAGACATACTGACGACCAATATAACCACTATTTAGAGGTATATTGTATATGTTACTATTTATTGTTAAACATTTGGTGATTAATGTATTGGGTTGTTTAATTATAGAAGAGTTCAGGTTGAATTTTTGTTAAAGAAGGGTTTTTTTTTTTGTTTTTTTTTAAAGAGTGCCTTGCTACTCAAACTTCGGTTCAGTGGTAACTTTAAGAAAACTATTCTTGTTGGAGAGCTTACCACTGTAACCTAAGGTTAGTAATAGGGTATATAACCCCACCCCCAACACACACACACACACACACACACACACACACACACACACACACACACACACACACACACACACACAGAATTTATCTATAATATTAAAAATGGAAGAAAAAAAATGCTGTTAACTCCCCTGAAAAGCTAGAATAGCCTCGATATTAGCGATCATTTTATGTTTATTTTCATACATGCAAGAGGAAAGGTCATGGCCTCAACATTGAGAAATTAATGTTTTTTTTGGGGGGGGGGGTAATTTCAGTTTCATATTTTAAAGGTTGACGGTGGTTAAGGGGTTAATGACACAAACTTAAAACCTGGATGTGCTAGGTTCGAATCTAGTTCTTTCCACAGAAACACTTTCATCAAACTCATACTTGGCATTGCATTTAATTTCTTGGAGAGAAAGTAAATAAATACTCATGATTGAGCACTTTTTAAATATTGAGAAATCCTGTTTACTTTGGAATCTATTCTACTGTTCTAAAAAATGGTAATGTCTACAGATTCAAGTTGAGGTTATTTTTATTTGTCTATTCCATAAAAACAATAATCTACATAATTAAGAGTACACCAATCATACTTAAGTTTGGTAAAGATTTGGTAATCATCTATGATATAAATCTCACCAATCTGTTTGCATGTATGTATGTATGTTTGTATGTCTGCCTAAAACTTTCAACAGAGATGAAGGATTTTCACGAGATCAGTATCGTTTTGAAGCTCGACCCTTCAGACGACAAATATCGAAAAATTGGCTAAAACGCATTAACTGGACACTTTTCTACAAGGAGGGGGGTCATTTTTTTTTTTTTTGTCAATATTTTTGAAAGTCATCCCCTCTGTTCGATTGACTAACCCTAATTTAAACCTTTGCCGCTTCTGGTTTTGTGATGGATGCAGTGGCAAAGACGTCACGTTTTTTGTTTTTTTTTCTCGTGTTCTTTTCCTCCTTCGCAGTACGGGTTCGAGCCTGCCTGTCTGCCTACTAACACTTTTTTTTTTTTTGTGTGCTCAACACACCTCCAAACACCCAGGAACGCCGGGTACCCATCTAGTTTTGTATAAGTTACAATCGATTTGAAAAGTAAATATGTCTATATTTCTTAATTTGTGTACATGAAAAAAAAAATATAGTTTTATCTTGTCGTTTGTTTTAATATGCATTCACATTTAGTTTTGCTAATATTTTTTAATCGTATCTTAAGAATCATACATCAAAACTCAATATAAAATCCTTTAATTTTTAATAAGCAACAAGTATAGATTCAAACAAGGTTTTATTATGAAGATGAATGCAAAAAGTGTAAGATACCAAGTACAGTAATTCTTTGTAACTGAATCTGCAGATATTAATTTTGTAAGAAAATAAATAAATTGGTCATATTTTATACAAGATAACTTTAAATATTATATAGAATTGTAGAAGGCGGTACAATGCAGAGGTAACGGAAAGACACAAACTGAAGCAGGTGAGAAAGTTTTATTAATACAACTTACAAATACATGTGTACATATTCATATATTTCTTATACACATTATATTTATATTTGCACAGTGGTCATCTGGGAAAGTCGGTCTGGTGGTATATCCGTGTTATATAATATTTCGAGAAAGATCTCTTCGTCAGATATTTATTTGACTTTGGTTCAAACGTGCTTTCACTACATACTATACAATGCTTCAAGCAAACTACATCCACCTTTTAAATATTATATAATAAGAAAACAATACTAACTTACTGATGAATATGCAATCAAACTTTGACATCCATTCAGTTGTTGTTGTTAATAGAATTAGCCGCAGACTTAATAAAAAATTATCTTGGATTTTCTGAATCATAACGCAATTTTGTTTTTTTGTAACTATTTTTGTTTGGTGTTATATTAACTGATAGCTATGAGTATCAGCTGTTACAGTTTTGATTTGCACTTGTATACAGTACTTTGATGCGTTATTAAACGGTTTTATAACACTGGAAAGGAGTACATAACCATAGTCTCACATATTTACGATTCATCAGATGCTCTAACGCATTGAAATTCGGGTTAAATTCAAGCTTGTTTTTAATCTATTTTTACCAAATTCTGGTTGTTCGTTTTAAAGTTGAATTTTGTGTTTGTCTATTCTGATAGTCTCAATCTGGAGTGGGAGTTATTGTGTTTTATGTATTTGGTTTTATTATATTGACGTTGTATATTGTTTATATACGGTATATCCGTCTAGTAGTCCAAATAATCCAAATAGTTCAAGTTTTTAATTACAGATTGGATAACGTCTAATGTTATAATTCCGACTTTGATACTCAATGTATTTAACATACAGAGCAAATAATTACGAATAAAGACTATCAGAAATTCAACACATACCACAGAATCAATATTTCAACCTTAAACAGTTTCTTTCAGGTCTGAGACTCTCAATATGTGTTAAATTTTCTTTAGTTTTTATTCTTATATATTGGAAATGACAGATGTTCATCATTGTCTGTGACTGTAAGCATCAGTCGATTCTAACACTAGTATCAAGGGAAATCTGGAATTGCACAAGGTCTTTGGTCAAAGAATAAAGGCTCTTCTTTTAGACTATGAAATGTTATTAGCGGAATACTTGGTGCATTTTTCTCTCTAGAGAAGAGGGAAAATCTTTTCAAAAATAAATAAATAAAAATTATTTTAGCTTTTCTCCTGCGAATAGTCTTGTGAAATTTTTTTTTTTTTTTATAAACAAAAATCTAATTATTGGTAAGTAAACCAAATGTTAGTGAACATATAGTTTAAAAAATGACTGTCTTTTTGCCTTTGTTTCTTTTTCTTCTCTTGTTTTCTTCATTTTTTATTCTTGTTTTCATTCTTTTCCTTTTTCTTCACGTTTTTTCTAATCATAACCTTTTCATATTTTAAAATGTTCCCTTACAAATAAATGCATCCAATCATTGTCCTAAAAACAGCAGCATTGGATGCCTCTTTCAAAGAATTTATCAATGATTTCAAGACCTTAAACCACCTGTACAAACAAAAAGAAACTCTAGCTGTACCTCACGATATTATTAGGTTTTCTTTGTATATCATAGAAATCTATGCAAACTCTTTAAACCAGATTAAACCTGTTATTAGAACTTAGATACTACCTCCGATTGAATGTTTTTGTTCATTTGAAAGAATAATGTTAAGGTGAACGAACATCCTCAAGGAAGGCAATAATAACTAAATGATATCATGACAATGGAATAGATAGTACCTTACTCCCTTAAAAATAATAGGAAGTAATACTTGGGAGTATCCTTCCAAAATAAAAGCTAATATCTGTATGTTCTTAGGACAACAGGACAAATATTACATTTTCCCCTCATCAAAAGGAGGATTAACCCCATTCCCTTAAAAATGGAGGAGGTAATTCCTGAGAGGATCACCTTATGACAACCGTATAGATACTACACTACTCTCCCTCATTAAAAGATAATACAATAATTGATTATATGACGATTGTTTTTCACTCATTTAAAAATGCTTAGTCATACAAACATGATGGAGTTCGGAGATTCGAAGTTCCTGTCCGTCACAGTTACCACCTGACGAAGGCCGGAGGAATAGTTGGCCGAAACGTCGTGAAAAACAATAACCAATAAAGATTAAAACAACTAATAAAGATGAGAATAATAGTCCGAAATAAAAATAAATTAATATATAATGCTCATCTCAAAAATGAATTCCAATTAAGGAATAATATATATACAAACATAATGTTTGTTTTTTTAGCCTTTTTATCTAAGATCATAGTGTAGTATCTATTGCAGCAATGGCAGACATTTTACTACTGATGAAATTATTGTGCATATGACAATGTAAATTAAAATTGTGTATTACAGAATATAAATTTATTAGAAAATTTTCTACAATCTCCAAGTTAGAAATAACCGAAGCCGAATCTTGATGTTTGCTGATTAGTGTACATAGTCTTTCAAAATCATGTATCGCAAGCATAACATATTTTGATGTTAATATAGTTACGATAGGTGGGAAATAAACTCTTTTATTTATTCATTTAGACATACTCTCGTTGAAGCTATTTCACTTGTGGTTGAATTGGCTGAAAACAATTGACACTTGGTTTTATATTTCATATCACTTTTTTTGTTTATATTTCCAAGACCAATTGATATCCGTTCCGTTAAAATTAATTCAAAAGTGATTTTGCAAAAACATCAGAAATTATGATAAAACCATCCTCAATGTAATTCTGCAAGAATGTTTGATGCCTTTACAAATATGTCGTTCAAATTTAAAAGACTTCTGGGTCAAGACAGGTCAGCTTGTGTGTGTGTGTGTGTGTGTGTGTGTATATATATATATATATATATATATATATATAAAGCTGAACGTGTGTGTGTGTGTGTCTGGTCACGAATAGGCTCCTATATGGTTGACTATTATAGAAAACTGACCACATATAATGATAGAAGATGTATCGAGACACAGGAATGGGTATGTTTGATCTGGCAGAACGGTAGTTCATTAAAATTGTGGGGTCTGCGTTCGCGCCTGGTCCACAAAGTATGGAAATAAAAAATTTAAAAATTAAAAAAAAAAAAAAAACGTTTACAAGTGTTTTTGATATAGATGTACATAAGAATACTCTGATAAGTATGTTTTAACTTAAATAGGGATGGTATAATAAAATTGTGGGGTCTGCGATCGCGCCTGGCCTCCATAGAATGGATATAGGCACAGACTTTAATAAAGACTTTTCATATCTATCTGTGTAAGTATACTTTAATAATTATGTTTTAGTTTGAAGAAATATGGTATAATAAAATTATGGGGTGTTCGTTCGCGCCTGACCTCCATAGAATGGAAATATGTCACAAAGTTTAACAAGGTTTTTTAAAATAGATCCACAGAATATTGTGATAAGTGTTTCAGTGTGAATAGGTATGGTATAATAAATTATGAGGTTTATCTATTTTATTTTTATTTTCATCATATTTTGCTTTGGTTTTGATACCCTCAAATTCGAAGCTATCTCTAGGTCCTAGTGACATATGGCCGAGTGGTCCTAGACGTTGTATCAAAGTTTACAGTTACCCAAAGGTGCTGAGTTCAATCCTGAACAAAGGCAGTGAAAAGTGACATTCAAAACAGAGAATCAGTAACTATGTCCCAGAGCCTAGCTGGAATCCAAACACGGTACCTCCGTAATAATAATAATAATAATAATAATAATAATGGGTTGGGTTCGATACAAACACCTGATGAAGACCGGAGGGCAAAACGGCCGAAACGTGACTATAACAACCAAGATGAGGAAGTCAGTCCGACAATCTCAATAAATGAAAACACCTCATCTCAAAAATACAGACAGTTACTTTACGATATTTGATACACAACTTTTCATGGATGAAACCGCATTAACACATAAAAACACGTATCAAACAACGTTGTGTGCCATCATAATTTCGCTTTTTTTTTCTTTTTTTCTTTTTTTTAAACTTTGAGACGTTAGCTGAAGAAATGTGAATAAAGAAAGAATTATTTAAAAAATTTGTCACCACCTCTACACAAAATGTTTTATTTTCATTGCGAAGCTTGCAGGTTAGATGAAGGCATCTTTAGATTCGTTCATCTGTCACATTTCAGTTGGAAATTACATTTTTATCGTTAAACGCACAAATTGAAAGGACTTAGATATGTTCAGGTATGTCCATAAAAAGGCTATTTGTTATACTTATGTTTAAGATAGCGTTTTTGTTGGTCTTTCATGCTTAAGTTTGAGGTAGCGATTTTGTCAGTCTGTCATCATGCTTAAGTCTGAGATAGCTTTTTGTCGTTAGCATTGAATGAACGTATTTTATTCAAGATGCATCTAAACCTTCTAACAACCAATTTGTGATGCTTAAGTATAAAATAGAAATCTTGATGCCACCACAATTCTCTGTAAGATGTCCATTCGTCAGTCACACTTAAGCACAAATCTGCATTTTCTTCTGCTAAATGTGCAAATTGAATGGACGTATCTAAAGAATGGATCAGTTCTTGTTTATTTATTTTGTGTGTAGCTTTTGTTGGGGTGGGCGAAGATGTGTACCCCCCCCCCCTGCAATGTTCCTACAATTCTTCTGGTGAATCTCCCTCTCTCCCTCACTATTTTCTTTTCTTCCTGTTTTGTATGTATAGCTAAAACTCTCTGATGAGACTATATTGTATTCATTTATTCACTCAAGATACACACCCCCTCTCTTTTTTCTTTTTTTTTAATAAAAAAACAAAACAACAACAACAAAAAAAAAGGTATCCACTTCCTCCCTCTATCCAAAATACAAAAGAGAGCCGGGCAAGCAAATCAAAATATTGGTTTTATTGATCTGTGTAAGAAATTTATGCCCGGAATAAGGTTTGTTTATGTTTTCGATATCTAATTGTAAAAGCGAGCTTTCTTCCTATTTACTGTTTATCCTGACGGAATTACTTCGATGTGATACGGATCACAGTATTTCTTCGGTGTGGATGCTTATTGATATGAGAAAGAAGATTCCTCTTCTTTTGAAAACTTTTAAACCTTTAATCATACATACCCCCACCCACCCCATACCCAAACTTGGGAGCTTTCCCTTCCCTTGTAAAAAGTCCTGTAGTATGCTTGCGGACAATAATGGTACCGCTAACGTGATAAAATCATCCTCATCCATGATAAGGACCCCTTACTTCCTTGATGACGTACTCTGTTTATTTCTAAAAACCCCAAGACCGTCTATTTCAGCAACAATTTGGGATTCTTCCACATACGTTGGTGTTGCCTCTGCCGCCAGCTAACCGTTGGGGATGGAGTATGGACTACCACTGATTGATTCATCATGACAATTACAACGCACGTTTCCCCCATGTCAACAGTGTTCCCGTTTTCTCCGGCTTCCCTCTGCCAAATACAACAACAGTAGCAATCCCTTCCCTTCAAATATTTCCTATCAGCCATCATCCACTCACCCTTTTTTCCGCTTCCAACTCCCCCCCCCCCACCTCGCCCGCTTTTCCTGTTCCCTACTTTCGGTTTCTGCAGGGGCTGCACGCGGCTGACAATAACGATGCTAGAGCTACCGCGACTACAATAGCAGTGTCTGTCCATGTCTCCCTGTCTCCCGTTACCCTTCACCCCTTCCCCCTCGCATGCTCTTCGCCCTTCTCCAGCCCCCTTTTAGAATTCTTAACCCTACCCAGACACCACAATGCAACAATGACTCTCGTTCTCTACCTCCTCAAGTGCTTTTCTCATTCCTCTACAGATGTACACTTGTACAAGACCTGCCGCCACCGCCCGTGCCGCTAATACTGGGTCTACTATAGAGAGAGAGTGAGACTGTGGTGCTGGGGATTCCTGCAAGTGCTATTTCTGTGCTTGGCGCCACCGACGTCATTCACTTGATAAAAGTTGTACTTGTCCGCACCTGTGTTTTCTTCTGCTCATTCAAGGAGTTTTCATCTACTGAACGCACGCGCACAATAACAAAAAAAAAAAAAAAAACACTCATTATTTCTTGTTTCATTTGTTCAATCACGATCGCACCATTTGTTATGATTTCTTCACGGGTCACTTGAGGACTATAACATGTCACACATGTTTTCAAACCACAGCATTTCTTCTCTTTTCCTTCTATCTCTCTCTCTCATTCATCAGATGTACATATATTCAATCTATAGAGATTCTTCATTTTTATGATTTTTTTTTCCTATATCTACAAATTGCATTTAGTTTATCATTTCGGATAAGCAACAATAAAAAAAATAATAAAATCTGTTTTTTAAACTCTCTTTTGTGTAGGATGTTAAATATCTTTCCTGCTTCTCACCTATAAAACGTAACTTCTTTTTGTCTGTCTGCTTTATCCTCTTCTCGGAAAAATGTTTAATTTTCATTTTAATAAATATTTGCTTATTATAAATATTATTAGCGGAATAACTAAAACAACATCAAAAGAATAATTTAAATAATAATCCCTCTCCTCATCCCCTTCCTTTTCGGGGGGAAAAAAATACCAAAAATTACAAATTCCGAAGCAGTTGATAATGTTTATATCTCGTACACATGTTCGGATGCAAACATCGCCAACAATAGGCATGTTTCGGTAGTAAGAGGAATCATTTTTAATTTAGTTTTAATCCAACTAATCTTTTTTCAATATGAATTTGATTTTTTTTTTCTATTTAATTTCATAAGCAAGTCATTGTGTGCTTAAAAAAAAAAAAAGGAATATTTATTCAAACACACGTTTAATGTACCGTTTTTGAAAACCCGTTCACTTTCTTCATTCATTCTTGTCGGCTTAGAAATGTGCACGCGGTAGAGAAGTAAACATCCTCCCTCTACCTACGTCTCTGCCTGTTGTGGCTATTCCAACTGTTGTTTCTCTTATAACAATTATTCTTGTTTCCTTCGATGCAGACAATACAATATTCTGAAGGGAATTGAACCATTCAAATATTTTGTTATTACAACTACAGTTACTATCGTTACGTTTTATTTTGTTGTTTTTTTTAAATAGAATGAATGAATAATAGATGACTGTTGTTTCTTTCTTTGTTGCCACAGAAGGACGCAGTTTCAATAACATATCACTAAAAATAATGTTCTCACACTTATAAATTTAAAAAATGTTTTTTTTACATGAACTGAAATAAAACCAACCGGCAACATTTTCAAATTATATTGGTTCAATGCATTAAGTTATTATTATTACTAGCAGGTACTGAAGAATAAATAAGGACCTTTTTTTTTTTTTGTATCTTTTCTCCCAGTCCTGACTCCTGAGCTCCATATTACCATTTTTATCCGTATTTTTAATTTTCTATAATTTTCAAATTGTAAATAAAATTTAAACGTCGTCTTAGCAGTTTAGCATTGTCCGCTGACAACTTTGACTATGCGATAATATCGTGTACACCCCACCCCCTCTATAAAGCAACTTTTCTGGCAAAGGATCATTGAATTCCTGTTAAAATTTAACTTGCAGGAAGTTGTTTGATCTTTATGTAGAGCTTTGTTTTGAATTGCATCCACTGGATAGACACATAACAAATATAAATAATTATTATTAACTTGATATTGGGTTAGTTCAAAATTAAACATTTTCACAAAACTTATAAATATAAGTGAACTATAATTTTGATTTAAAACTTAAACAAAATTTCCACTTTTGGAACCATTTCTTCTTTTTTTTTTACGGGGGAGATAAAAAGTTGTAAAATATCTTCAGTATAATAACAATACCTTTGTGTGTGTGTGTGTGTGTATATATATATATATATATATATATATATATATATATATATATATATATATATATATCTAGTGACTCCGATATGGTGCTGTTTGATACATGTGCATTAAGAGATGACTATTAATGTGTTGCGCATCAGCTGCGGAAA
Organism: Euprymna scolopes; assembly: GCF_053919585.1. NCBI lineage: Eukaryota > Metazoa > Mollusca > Cephalopoda > Sepiida > Sepiolidae > Euprymna > Euprymna scolopes. Next base: position 28,889,980 of record NC_136499.1, on the reverse strand, counting down.
GATCAGCGGTCACAGTAGCTGCATTAGTATAATGTTGTTGTTGTTGTCGTCAAGGAAAACTCTTGCCGGGTGTTGGTTGGAAACGGATGCACACTTGTTCGACAGCCTCAGCTGTTGGCGGGTACTTTTTGCTGGCTGCACCTGCTCTGCACTGTTGCACCACCAGGAAACGCGATTCCCCCCAGTTCATACAATGTGTACTTGACATAGAAATTTAAATTTGTATTTACACCTGGATAGTAAAAAAAAAAAAAAAAAAAAAATGTGTGTACAGTGCTTTTGTACTAAGTAAAATCGAAAACCACTCTCCCATAATTATTTGTCTTTTGAACTATTGTGAGCTTTATGCAAATTGATGTTACTATTACAACTAATTAAAACTGTATTATTTATTATCGCTGGTGAAATAAAAACTTATCTAACAAAGAACACTATTTAACAAATTAGGCTTTAAAAAATTAGTTTAAACTTATTTTCTATAATATAAATTATTAATAATTTTACAATTTTTCTTTAATTTCTTTTCTTAACTTATTGTGATAGAAAGCTGTTACAGAGATGAGAAAAAAAGTTCCTGAGTTTTCTACTGTGTATGCGTGACAGTTTGTACCCCTAATTATAAAAGAAAAATTTTAAATTCAAGTATTTTTCAACCTTTTTTGCTGTGACATATTGGCACCCAAACTTTTGGATCTACCAAACTGACTCCAGAGCCGCAAATTCAGGCTCTTATTAATTCCATCCTTTTTAACTGATTGCTTAACTATTACAAAGGAGTATTTTTGTTTTCCCAGCTGATCAGTTGTGAGTACTGTTGCTGTTTAGTAGGCATTGGTGGCGGCGATGGTGGTGGTGATTCCTACCTACTTATCAGGCAGTCAATCATCCCTCCATCCTTGATTCCCACTAGTTGCTTACTGCATCAAATGTGATGGCACACCATCTCTGACTGGATTATCATAAACAAGGAAGTATTTTCATTGCTCCACTATTACTATTACCACTACTACGAACGCCAGCATCCCCATCATTATTATCGTCAGCATCATCTTTACAGTTGCACTACTTTGCTCTGTACAACACTGATTTTTGCTTCTTGTTGTTGTTGTCGTACTGCTTTTCACCGATCGCTACATAGCAGTACACAAGAACTTCTCTTTCTTTTCCCACCTGCTTTTGTTTTGGAGGTGGTTTCTTCCCTCCTTTCTTCTATTCTCTTCTCTGTATCTTTAAAACCCAATCGCCCTTAACACATTTAAAAAGGAATATACGAAACCATCACCATGGTTATTGACGAGGAGGAGGATGATATTTTTTACTATTACAAAATAGTCGGAAATTATTACTATTGTATGCTCGAGGTAAGTTTAAACTTTTTTTTTTTTTTTTTTTTTTTGAGACTTTGTTGTTAAATAAATACCGTTGCAGACTATGAACTCAGCTATACCGAGTTCTAATCCAGTTAGCAAATCTCTTACAGCTATTTATGCACTAATATTGCTGGGGAAAGGTATTACCCCCCTTCCACTGCCCCCTCACCTCGTGCTTTGATTAAAATAGCATCTTGTGTTTAACTAGATCATACATAATCGTTTTAAAATAAGTTCAACATAGTTGGTGTGCCGTTGAGCATGACACAAAACAAAACACTTTCTTATTCCCTTCTCGCATCATTTCTTGTTGCTTCATCTTCATCTTTCATACTTCCTTCTTCATCTTTTGTTGTTGTACCACATGTTCACTATTTTTGGCAGGAAGAAAGTGAAACAACTTTTCATCATTAATTGGCAATCAGTAGCTTGGAAATTTTTTTTAATTTTCTTGCTGTTGTGTGTGTGTGTGTGTGTGTGTGTGTGTTTGTGTGTATTTATTTATAATTTTTCACTAATCTCGACAGATTTACCATATTCGTTTGCAATGCTTTCTCTGAATAAATACTTCTTACCCACTTGGCTTTTGTATGTCTGAAGAATCCATAACTTATATCGAAATGTCATCTGAATTGAATAAACCCTATTTGACATAAGATTTTATCAATCATTATATATATAATATATAT